>NW_017728934.1:1771970-1806335 GCF_001723895.1 Crocodylus porosus
TAGAAGGAAATGAGATTGGTCAAGCAAGACCTACCTGCAACAAACCCATGCTGGCTATCCCTCAGGATGTTGGCATCGGCCAGTCCATTAAGGATGGCCTCTTTAATAAACTTTTCTAAGACCTTCCCCGGGACAGAAGTCAGGCTGATGGGCCTATAGTTTGCCAGATCCACTTTCCTCCCTTTCTTGAAGATCAGCACCACATCGGCCTTCTTCCAGTCTTCAGGCACTTCACCAGAGCACCAGGAGCTCTCAAGGATCCGTGCCAGGGGCTGGGCTATGACGCTCATCAGCTTCTTGAGTACCCTGGGGCATAGATTGTCAGGGCCGGCTGACTTGAAGGTATCCAGCTTCTCAAGGAGTCCCTTCACGAGGTCAGCATTAATGGAGGGCAGGGGATCTCCCTCACCCAGACCTCCCTGTCCCGTAGTGCGCATGGGCGTCCCATGGGACTGACGAAAGACTGACACAAAGTACCCATTTAATAGGTTGGCTTTTTCCTGGGCGTCAGTTGCCCCATCTGGTTCAGCAGGGGTCCAATGTTGCCCTTGCTTTTCCTCCAGCTCCCCACAGATATTGCCTCTAGCCCAAGAGTTGTCTGCCCCTGCCCCCACCATACACACACATTGTACTAGGTGCTGTACATATGGTGCTTGTACATGAGATGCCAGTTTAGTTCTACCTAAATTGAAACAGTGGGTTTTTAAAAACCCACTGTTTCAATTTAGGGAGAATTAAACCAGATTAAACCACTGTTGTGTATACACAAGGGTTAGGGGGCCCAATCCTTAGAGCTTACATGCCTCTCCCACAGTCAGGGGGCAGGGGGAAGAGGGGTACATGGTGGTAGGCAAAGTGGTCCCTGAGCTGTGGGGGATCCCGGTGCTTCCCTCTGCAGTGGTGACACCCCCCAGGCGGCACCTGGCCCAGGTGATTGCAGGGGGTGCCGCAGCTGTGGAGGGAGGCACTGGCCCCCTGTGCAGCTCAGGTAGGCAGGCAAGGTCCAGAAGGAAAAAGATCAGGCTCCTCGCCGCTTTTTCTTTTCCTCAGTTGAACCTGCCTGCACTAGCTGCTGCTGGGTCACACAGCCCATGTGTGACCAGGAGAAGCAGGTAAGCTCCAACACCTAGGACTGCCTAGAAATGGCTGGCTTGCCCTTGGGGCAGAGCGGCAAGGTGGCAGAAGGGTAGCTCGGTGTGCTGGCAGTGGGAGAAGGAGGCGGAGATGGTGCATGGGGTGCTGGAAGCCTGCCAAGCCCGAGCTTCCCTGAGCATGTCGGCATCCAGCGCCCTGTGCACCATTGCACTTTGTTAGGTAGCAAACTAAAACACCTCCAAGGGGTTTAATCTTGCTACATTACAAAGTCATATAAAAGCAAAATACACTGCTGATCATGCAAAAAGCAAACGCCGTTAAAGCAGTGTAAAAGGGCATTTAAGCCACTTTAAAGGCCAGTTTTGTTGCATGTGCAAAGGCCCATACATAAGAAATGGTGCTCTCCCCAAAGGGTTTATTAGAAGGCAAGGTATAAGAGGGGAAACTAAGGCACAGAGAGGGAAGGTGATTTGCCCAAGGTCATCTAGCAGGTTATTAGCAGAGCGTGGAGTAGCACCCAGGACTATCTCCAGTCCAGTTTTCTGGACATTGCATTTTCCTGCCTCTGCTTTGCTTCAGCAGTATCAAAGATGGCCAGCAGCATGTTACCAATTAAGAATTGTTCAGTACTGGGAAGGAGTGCATATGGCAGTGACAAAGTACCATCTATAAAAAAAACTCCTAAATCCAGGGGCTACTAGTTTCCTTCTCTACAGTAAATTCATTCTCCATGTAACCCTGGGCCTATAGACCTTGTGCTCCATTCTCTCTAAGCCATCCCAAAATTTAGTCTCACCCAGGTGTCACACAAGCTCCCTCAGACAGTCTATTCAGATCCATCTTCCATAATCCCGTCTTACTTCTCTTGCTGCTTTCTTCTAGTCCTCCTTATTGTATAAGTAGAAAGCCAAGGTATCCTTCTACTAAAGTTTAGTCCTGCAAGTGGAGACCCTGGGTACAACCTCTGGTCTGTCATATCTAATATCTCTTCTCAAGTCACCCTGCCCACCCTGACATGGAGCTGGGGAAACAGAGACCCCAGAGAGCACAGGAAAAAAGACTCACCTGTAAAAGCTTCCTTCCGCACCTTGAAGGTGTCAGTGATAGGGGTGCTGATGCCTGCCATGGTCCCAATCATGCTGCCCAGCCCCAGGTTGATCAGCATCAAGAAGAACATCACAGACCAGAAAGGAGATGCAGGGAAGTGAGTCATTGCTTCAGTGAAGGCGATAAAGGCCAAACCTGTTCCTTGCACTGACTGTACACAAACAGAAAAGGCAGAGTAATGTCAAATTGGAAGTAAAAACTACATCGGGAACGTGTGCGTAGTGCTTTAAAAGAAGCCTGTGTGCACACACCTGAGGCAAGTTGGGTGTTTTTTTTTAATATGTCAGGCATTGTGTATGAGGTAGTTGTATGAGATAGTTGTTCCTCAGGTTCTCAGAACAGATTAAACAGACACTTGTCTAGGATGGCTCAAATAATGATGATCCTGCCCTGAGCAGGCAGTTGCATTAGCTAACCGCTGGAGGTCCCTTTATGAGTCTATGAAAGGACATGTGGCAGAGTGGTTAAGGTGGTTTTTGGCATCCCTAAAGGATTGAATTCAAACCTTACTCTAGTTATCCTCAGTAATCCTCGCTGTGGACTTGTACAGAAAGCTCCCCCAGGAAGTAACCCAACAGTGAGCAGACTGGGGAAACAAAAGCAACTGGAGGAGATATCATGGCTCCCCCATGTGCCACTGGCTTCAGACATTAGCCTCATGAGCCACCAAAGCTTAAGACAGAACTTGGGACTTGGATGTACAAGCCTGTGCTCAAAAACAGCTAATCCTGCTCCCACACTCCCAAACCTGTGCACATATTCTCTTCTCAAAAACACCCATGCTCATGCCTTCCCAGGCATGTACACACAAGGACACTGGTTAGACTCTAAATATGCTTGGAAATGCCTGAATGAGTCTGGAAAGGATAGAGATACCCTCGGTTACCCTGTTAACATTAATGAGGATGGAATTTGCCCTGCGGCTTGTTCTGTACTGCACACAGGATTGCTCCAAACACATGCCGCATGCAGTGCACATGCGTGTCTGATGAGCGTATATGTCAAGGCAGCCACTGGAGAATTGCATACATTATGCTGGACTCCGCAGGCTCCAATAACTTCCTCTACAGAGAAGGGGGTTCACAATGAAGAGTCCCTGCAGGACCCCACTCTCCATCTGTCTCACCCACTCAATTCCCTGTCACTGTAGGAGTCTGGCAGTGCTGGCACCTTGATCCAGCCTGTTGCCCACGTGTAGCATATAACACTTCAGCTCTCTAAGGACTGAAATGCTATAACCGGTGCCTGGGCTCAGTATAAGAGGTAACTGGGTGGAATGGGTCTTGGACTACAGGGGTTGGAGTCACTGACTTAATGATCCCTTTGGCTTTCATCTCCATTAAATTAAGAAATGGGTCCTGCAGCAGAACCTATAACCTCCCAGCCTGCACTGGCTAGGTGGAGGGGCAGCGCCATTAATTTGCCCTACAGCCACAGACAAGCAGCGTTATTGTTTGACAGACTACATTACGCTAATGCCAAAGACACAGGTATGCACACACATATATACCTACACTGTCCAAACACCCTCCCTTGAGACATAGGGACTGCACTGTTATGTACTTACCTGCCCAGGTGTTCTGTGTGCACACAGAAACAGACATGTGCATATAGTACAAAGATGCCTGGTAGAGCAAGGAGCCTGTGTGATTTGATCATAGAATCACAGGGTTGGAAGGGACTGACCCATCTAAACTGACCCCCTGCAGGATTTCCTATTCCTATGCTACCCAAGACAAATACCTGTGCAGCTTCTTGAAAACCTGCAATGAAGGAGATGCCAATCTTCCCTAGGCCACTTATTCCATTGTCTTGCTGTTCCTGTTGATCTGTTCTCCCTCTTCTCTATAGCGTATTTTCAACTATTAGAAAACTGCAATCATGCCCCCACCCTCAAAACCTTTTCTCCAAACTAAACACCCCGAAGTTCTCTCAGCCTTTCCTTCTACAGCTTGCATTCAATCCCTTTATCCTCTTGGTGCCCACTTGCAGATCCTCTCCAGTTTCCACAGACATCTTAAATTGCAGGTAGTACTCTTATCTGCAGCCCATCCAGGACCAAGCCAAGTGGTACTATCACCTCCCTTGTGTCACCTGCTGCCATACTTCCATTTTGATGCAACCCCAAATTGCATCTGCATTTTTGTGACTGCATCACAAGGCTGATTCGTGTGGATTCTGTGATTCACCAAAACCCCCAGATCCCTCTCAGCGGTTCTACTAGACAGTCTGCATTTGCTATTCTGTACTGGTGTGACTGGCTTCTCTTTCCCACTTGTAGCACCTTCCACGTGTTCTTGCCGAATTGTGTGCTGTTGCCTTTAGCCCAGCTCTCCAATCTATTAAGAAGATCCTTTTGAATTCCACTTCTATCCCCCCCAAGTGTGTGCAGCCACTCCCAGTTTCCTGTTATCTGAATATTGGACCAGGAAGCTCTCTAGTCCAGCATCCAAACTGTTAATAAAAGGTTTAAACAAGACCAGGTGTAGAAGAGACCCCTGTATTACACCATTTGAATCTTCCTGCCAGCACTTCATTTATAGCTGCTCTTTTCTTCCACAGATGCATGTTCTTCTACTCAGATGTCCAAGTAACATTGTTGCATTGGCTCACCAGACAGCCTGTCACATGCACTAACCTACAGATGCATTCACCAGCACTGTATATACAGTATACAATGCTCTACTATCCGGGGGGCCAGGGCACCAACATGCCCAGGCTTTCATGCACTGGAATACACGCTGCTCCTATATAAACAGCACTGGGTGGACAGCATGAGCAGACCTGCTAGAGCTACCCAAAGCATTGTGGCTTTAGCATCCCCAGCCTCTCAGAGGCACTTCTGGTTCTAAAATTAGTGACAGTCATTTGCATTGAGCACCTTGTTGAGCTCATCTTCCAGCAAGCAGGCATCCAAGCTCAGCTCCTTGAAGTGATTCTCCTTCACCGTCATGATCACCTTGTACATCTCGCTGTAGTCCTTGGCTGTGAGATGGGAGAAGTTCACATGGGGCGGGATGAGATCATGGCTCAGGACCTTGGTGTTTAGGTAGCCCAGGATCTTCTCAGCATTCCTAAGGGAGCAAGGCCAGAGTCATGCATGAAACCCTTTATCACCACACCCTGCAGTGAGATGAGCAATGAGCACATGGTCCCATGCAGTGGGGCAGACATGGGATGCAATCACCAATCAGCCCATTGTCTTGGCCTGGCATGACACTGTGCATGGGTGGAGGGATACAGGATGCAAAATGGGAGCAAAGCAGGGCATAAGCCGAAACAGAGATGATGTACAGTAACACCTGGAATGTAGGATGCAATTTCCCATCCCGTGGGCCAGGCAAGGTGCTGTGCGCATTGGGCATGGGGTCTTCCCTCTCCTCCCACAGCTGAGGCAAGGGTCCACTTCTGCATGGTGGAGATAAGCTGCCTTGGCTACAAATTATAGAGACTATTTCCCCCCCACAGCCCCCCAACAGGGGCTGAAGCCCCACCTAGCTCCTGAACTCTAGCTCAGGCTGCAACAAGAGTCAGAACTGGCTTGTGCAGCAATCCCACAACTCTAGAACCTGGCATTGCCCCCAGCTTGCTCCCCTGGTTTATCATTTAGATGCATGTAGCTTCTTCTCCTCCACAGGCCTAGAAGTGCTGTGCACATCTTAGCAATCACAAATAGACATCACACCACTCAGATGTGAAAAGCAGCTGTTTCTGGGGTGAAGCACAGCAGCTCTTTAGCTTCCCATAGCTAAGTACCACTTTAGGACACGAAATGAAAGGGAAAACCTTCTCCAGCTGAAACTGGAGGGAGAATTTACAGTCGAGTTGGCCCAGCTGGGTTCCCCTAGGAAACTTGGACCAAGACCCTACCCTTTAGGTTCAGGTCAGAGACCTAAGGAAGGTAGGCACTCAGTTCCTATTGGGAGTCACTGGGAGTTGGGCTCCTAACTCCTTTAAAATCTAGGCTTTAAGATTCAGGTCTGTGGTCCCGTGCCTTATCTAAACCACAATGACTTCAGCTGGGCACCAACTGAGGTGAAATTTCCCATCCAGGAATGGATCAGGCTCAACACAGATGGAGCCCTCTCACCCCTGCAGTGTCACCCTCAGGGGTTGAACTAGGAGATTCTGGGTCTTAAAACCATGAGCTGCTATTGCATGTGTTAAAGGAGTTACAAGAGTCTGGGTAGGTGTCCCTGTCCTACTGAGAGGACCAGGGCTAAGAGAAGGGCCCTGGGGAGAGAGAGAGAGGAGGATACACTTACTCCACCACACATTTCTCATTCATGATGTTAGCCTTGAACCCCAGGACAGCAAAGACCACTAGGGTGGCCAGCACAGAGGTGAAGAAGTTGATGAAGGAGACAAGCACAGCATCGAAGTGGCAGTTATTGTCCTGCTTGTTGTAGCTGGAAAACGCGATGACTCCTCCAAAGCCCAAGCCTAGGGCAAAGAAGACCTGTGTGGCTGCCTCTCGCCATACCTGGGGATCCAGCATCTTGTCAAGCTGGGAATGGAGATAAACCAGTGAGTCACCTGCTTTCCCCACTGACTCAGTCTAGCAGGCTCATATCTACAAACAATCACGCCTGTCACTGCACCAAAGCAATGATCCCCTCACTAGAACAGATGGGTGGTGGTCCTACATGCTACCCAGAGCTTGGGACTCTTCCACATTGCACATGAACAGATCATTTTGCTGTGAACTAGCAGAGTGAAGGTCAGAGTTTCTTTCCTTGAAGACAGAATGACCCTTCACACCGATGCTTCAGAGTCCCTCTACAGGTCTCCCAGAGCTGAGTGTCATTGTATCCGTTTCACACATGGGGAAACTGAGGCATCAAGCAGGGAAGTAGCATCACAACCGAGCAAGTTAGGGGCAGTCCTGAGGATGAGAAGCCCCAAACCTGTGGTCCACGTGCCACATCCTTCATGGAGGGAAAGCACTTCCTAATGGTGAACAAGTATAATTAGCTCCTTTCAGAGCTGAGGGCAGCAACTCACCTAAAGTTGTTCACAAGGAGTCACTTGCAGAGACATTCTGTCCACTAGGCCACACCTCCACCAAGTTCCTTATCTTACAACACATCCCTCCAGTCTCCCTCCCCTCCATTACATGGGCACCAGCTGGCACTGCACATCCACTCAAGTGAGTGCCAATCTTCCTTGGAGGACCACTGGCTGCTGAGTGCTCCCTTCAGGATCCTTGAATGCCTGTCTCCCTACAGCGCAAGTGCTTTAAAAGTACCCTCAGCATCACTACTGCTCTGAGGTGCCCATCAGCTTGCGTAACTCGCACCCCCTGGGCACCATGTTCTACTGCTCCTAAGAGCTGGCATGCTAGGATGCAAGCCTCTGGGTGCCTTACATTAAGAGATCATAATTCATATCTTGTAAGAGCTTCACAGGCTGAGCTGATTCATCGACCTCTCAGCTTAATTAATGAATTAGCCAATTCATTAACTGATACACAGTGCCAACAGAGGGTTATGCACCAGCCAGTTTCCAGCCTCCTGGCATCTTAGAATGAAGCCCATAGCTAGCTACCAACACCAGCAGAACTGACAAGTGCTGTAGGTCCTGGGCAGCAGTGCCACCTTGATCCAAGCAGTCAGCCCCCAAAGTATCCCATGCTTGAACCTGGCAGCTCCTCTAGCTGCATCCCCTCACCCCAGTGAAGGTACAGTCAGGTCCAACTGCATCAGGTAGGGGTGGCCTATGGGTTCCTGATGAGCTTCAGTGTGGGCCTTATTTTGATACCAATCTTCAGTAGGAGTGTATGTATGTGTAGGGGGTTATCTAAGCAAGGCTGCAGTACTGCTGCTTTTTAGTATGAAGTGTGTGCATGTGCGTGCACATGCATGCATTTACACCAGTTGGGAGGGAAGGGGGACACAACAATGACTGCCAGCATGTAGGTGTGACTGGCAGCTGCTATGCCTGTGTGTAGGCATGACTGCACATGTACACGTGTGCATCAGTGTGTGCCTGCCAATAATTTTCTCCAGCAGCAGCCAGCTTCCTCCTGCAAAATAAAGCAGGAGGCTGAAAAAATCTGTTGAGATCAAATCCACCTCCTCCCCCGTTGGCAATTTGAGGGACACTGGGCAATGTCTATGTCTGATCAGGGCAATGGGGGATGGGAATTTACCTTTGGAGTGAACATATGCAAGATCCCATCTATGGCTCCCCTCAGCAGCAGTCCCCGCACCAAGAAGCAAACCAGCACCACGTAAGGGAAGAGGGAGCTAAAGTACATCACCTAGGAGAGAAAAGAACCAGCATAACCAGCGCCTGTACACAACTCCGGTGCCCCACACTGGTGCTCAGACAGCCCCTACCCTCCACTCCCCTCTGCACAGGCACTACACGAGGAAAAAAAAGGAGAAGGGGAGCCAATGCTGCCCCAAAGAGGAACTATTTGCCCTTCTAAGCCTACACTGAACATGACTCACCACTAGCAGCTGCTGTGCTGCTAGGGGGCATATCTCCATCCCTTGGTATTCTCTATCACTAGCAGGGAGGAACAGAACCCTTCCACCGCAGGAGATTTGAACTCAGCATCTTCAGCTGTCACAGGAGCTATGGGAGAGCCTTCACTAGCATTTAGCAGTAGCAAGTGGTTATATTCTACCTGGGCCAGATGCTGCATGTTGGTCACTGTTGCCCTCTATTCTCTTCCTGTGCTACAGTGCCACAGTACATGCCATGCAGCTCAGACTGACTTCCTGGGAATCCGGGGTGCCTTTCTATTACTCGCATGCAGAGCCAGATTAATGCATGGGCAAACTAGGCACATGCCTAGGGCCCTAAGTGAAGAAGAGGCCCAGTTGTGCTTATTTTACATATTATAATTATTGAGTGAAAAAAAAAAAAAAAAAGGTAATATACACGTTTCCTCTTCAGCCAGAAGCCCAAGAGTTTGTTTGCCTAGGGCCCAAAGGGTTAAGCCAGCCCTGCTCACATAAACGTGTATTAATGGAGCCCAGGGAGCATACTTAATCTGAGCATGGACTTGTCTCTGCTGCTGCTCTGCTTTCCATCCCCACTCTCTACAGATCACCTGCTGCCTCTTGGTAGTGCATGGGTGGCAGCCTGGGGCGTCACTGCCCAATGGCACCTGTGCACATACCAAATGCTGCATGGCAGACTGACAGACAGAACAAGTTTCAACTCCCCAGGGGGCACTTTCCCCTTTGGAACTGGCTCCTGTATTTCACTCACCCTCTGTGTGCTGAAGGCCTATTATGCAAATATTAATAGCATCCAAATGTTGTTCATATCTTTCTCCCCAAACCTCTTGGCCATCTCTGGCTTGTGGCTGGCACCCATTAAGTCCCTTTGCTACCGCATAACGCTCTAGGATACTGCTGCAGCTTCCTCAGAATGGCAGTTCCTTAGCAAAACCAAGGGCAACAAGCTGAAAAGGTCAAATTTCTGTCTCTGGCCTAACAAGACTCAGCTGCCAACATCAGGCCTGTCAGTTGTCCAGATACTTCGCCTGACTTTCCAAGGTGCAGAGTCTCCCTAGTGCCTCCAGGAGTCAGCAGGAGCTCTCCATGCTCAGTACCTCCAAATACTTGCGTGCCTCTGTTAAAGCACTCAGAGCCTGACTTCTCAACATGGCTGCAGAAGACAGCCTCCTCATCACCCCTCGGGGATCAGCAGCAGGCACTAAGGCCAGCTGTAATGGTTACATCAATGATGTGGCATGCCCAGTAGTGATGGAGAAACCTCCTACCTCCAGGCAGAATGCAAAAGCCTAGGCTGCCACATCCTCACTGCTCTTATTACCTGAGCCAGGTAAATTATAGCTAGCTCAGGGACTACACCTGTAACACTTCCATTTTTCTGTGTAGGCCTGTCCCATGCTATTTTAACTAGGCTTCTCTTGCCCAGACACTCCCATCTATAATGGAAAGGTCTCCTGATATCCTTGATGTTTGTGACCTCACCTCAGCCAGGGGCAGGAGGAGTCTTCTTTTGTGGCATTAGTGCCAACACTCACCTTCCCTGAAGACTGGATTCCTTTAATCATGGCCAAGCACACGATACTCCAGGCTGTCAACAGGCACAGAGTCATCTTCCAGTTAAGCCCCCCACTTTCTGAGATGGAGTTGGAGATGTCCAGGGCCTCCCGGTACCAGAAGTAAGTGGTAGCTGAGCTCTTTTCACATTCTGCCTCCACAACTGAAACAAATAAGAGTCACAGGAGCTTGGTTGGGTTTGCTGGAGACTTACCCAGAATCTTATGAGGCAGCACATCATTAATAGTTTCTAGGTTTCATAGTTTCTAGGGTCGGAAGGAACCTGTTCATCAAGTCTGACACCCAGGTCTGTCTAAGTTACAGTGCAAGATCCATGGACTGCAGAAAAGGCAAATGTCACTTCAGAGCTCAGGGAATTGGATCTTTAGTAGGGAATATGGAGATGTTGTCAACTGAAAAGAAGACATTAAATAAATGGTGCAATTTACGCTTCCCATAAAATAGTCACAGATGTACCGAAGAAGTGTAGAGACGGTAGTAAATGCTCTATTAGCTTAGCCAGAATCTTTATTGAGCTCTTAGGAACTAGTCAAACAAATGCTTTAAATATACTTCCCAGCTGTTGAATCCATATGCAATCCTGACAGCACAGATCCAACACCAGGCGCTGCTTTAGTGCAATCAGGTGACACTGGCACCTGGAAACAAGGAGTCCCCAGAGAAAGCCAAGTCCCAAGAGCAATATGGCAAGCATCTCACACAAGGGCACATGACAGTGGATGCAAAACAGCCCTAACCTGGTGCATCCCCACTGCACGACAGCTATCAGCTATGAAACCTACCCACAACCCTGGAAACACTTTTCCAGATGTGGTGCCACCTCCCAGCAGCTGCGACCATCTGCAAACCTAGATGCTATTGTCCCAGTAATGGTCAAGCTGGAGCAACAAAGGAATTACTTACTGGCCATTGTGCCATTGTTAATGATGGGGCACTCACTCCAGGGCAGGGGATACTGAAAGGATTTAAAGAAGTAGAAGATGCTCCATCCAATGATCACGTTGTAATAGAGACCAACAAAAAGACAGACCTGGGAAAGGGAGAATAACATGATGTTTAGATCCCACATGATGCACCCACCAGACAGACTTCACACCGTGCAGGAAACCCTTGAGCTAAGAAAGCAGCTTGCATCACAGGTCATGGTAATCAGGGTCAGAGCCACAGTTCCTTGACTGTGAAAGGCTTCCACGGCTTTGTCCAGGCCCTTGTCCTGAATTTTTATGGAAAGCAAATGTGCAGCTCGAGTTGCCAGCTCTTCAGTCAGAGCAGACCCCAATGGTTGGAGCTGAAAACTAGAGAAATCTATATTAAGGAAAAAGGTGCAAATAGTCAACTGTAAGGGTAAGGAATCATGAAAGCAACTCAGCATCATTGGCCATGTTTAAATAAGACCAGATGTTATTTTCTTGAGGGAGAGATTCTAGTTTATCAAGAATTAATTCAGGGAAGTCTTATAGCTTGTGTTCTGGAGGAGTCCAGACCAGATGCTCACTACTGTCCCTTCTGGCATTATAATCCATGAATTGCACTTTCCTTGGGAGCATCTGCAGCTTGTGCTGCACAGACGCATTATGTATTTGTTGTATCATTTACTTTGACACAGCCACGCGGGCATAGCTGGGTTCCAAATTACTGTATTTGCTAAGTGTGTACATACATGCAAAGCCTGGCTACATGCACATTGGTACTCCAACACAGTTTGGGTGGTTTCTAATGCATGAAACACACTAAGTGTGACCAGAGGGCTCACAACTCAGTTAAAGACTCATCCTTTTTTTTTTTTTTCCTGTGAGCTACAATATACTATCCAGCCTGAGAACAGTAGCCTCCCCACTTGACCCATGTAACTAAGAGGCACAGCACTACTTGGAGGGATTCCTAGAGTATCTTCTTAAATTTCTCATGTACTTAGATGAAATTCATTGCTTCTTTCTTTTCTAACTGGCTCGGCGACTGTGCTGTTGTCTCACCAACTGAGAGCAAAAGGCGGGTTTGTTAAGCAGTGGGATCCTTCTGAGGAATTTGCTCAGCTGGTCACTTATAATCACATTGCTGAATCACATGTAAAACCCACTGAGCAGCACAAGGCATGTGCATCCCATCCTGTTCCTGACACACAGAGTATGAGGAATCTGTTAGGAAGCCTGACCTTTTGGGTGGAGTTTCAGAGGCTCAAACCTTTAACTTCAGGACCGAGCTAGGCAAATAACAGCTTTTTTGAACCAGAGCATTTGGTTTTTTACAAGTTCCAATTCCTTCCCCTTTAGATATGTTAGCAAACAGAAACAAAGAGAGGATTAAAAAAACAGCAACACAACAAAAAAACCAAAATCAAAACCAACCATCATTCGATCACACCAGTATTCCTGCCCAGAGCAGGGGGGTGGACTTGATGATCTTTCAAGGTCCTTTCCAGCCCTTAACTTCTATGAGTTTTCAATTAGCAAAACCAGGTGTTTCACTTGACCACAGGTTTCTTATTTCTTCAAGTGGATTTAGGGGGTTGTTTGATTTGCTAAAAATTGTAAAGATTTTGACATTTCTAAGGGAAAGGAAAACCATGTCCCTTTAACCTTCCATTTCAACTGAAGATTGGCCTGTTGTTTCTCCAGTTACGCTATAGCTGGAAAACAATCTTTGCATCTGGCACGGCCCCTAGAAAAGACCTCCCCCTGCATGTGCCTGAGGGGACACTCCTGTAAGCAATAAACTCACTAGACAGCTGGCAAATCCAATGCCCCCCAGACAGGGGCAGACGTAGTTCCACACTCCAATGCTGCCCCGGCGGATTCTCTGACCCACAGCCAGCTCCAGGAAGAAGAGAGGGAGCCCAATGATGATAAGCAGCACTAGGTACGGGACCATATAGGCACCTGAGAGGAGAGAGAAGGTCAGTTAGAGGTGGGATATCTGCCACTGCTCTGAAAAGGCAGAGGTCCTTCCTACAGGGGAGAAGAAACAAACCAGTCTGAGCCATAATGTCTCAGCAGCTACTTATTCATTATAACCCCAAACCACAGGAGTCTCCCACACATGTGCAGAGGAAGCACAGGCTCAGAGAAAGCACCATAGACACACACACCTATACAGGAACACAACACAGTACCTGTGTAAATGCATAAGTTGCAGTCCTACATAACTACATTCATACCGAAAGGAGGAGGGGGAGATATGGCAACACACACACGCAGATAACTAAAGATACAACATGGAGAGGCTTCCACAGGCACACATACACAGATGCCTGCATGATACACACATTCACTTCAATCTCCTGGATACAAAAAAAACAAAAAAAAAAACAAACAAACCAATCATGGACTAAATATAAACATTGGATTTATGACACATTATAACCTGCCTGACACCTGACTCCCCAGGTACCTCTCCACTATTTAACTGCTACATTCATCCCTCTTCCCCACCACCCAACCTGTCTCTGACCCACTGACTCCTCTATTTTCAGCTGACCCACTGACTCCTCAATCTTCATCAACTGCCTGTCTTGCATGCATACCAGCCCAGCCTCTGGTTTCTTTACTATTCCTTCCATCCAGGAAGAGCACACATCAACTGCATAGGCTCTCTCAGCCTGACGAAGGGTTTTTAAATCTGAAAGCTTGCTAAAAATAAATAAATTAAATTTCCCCAACTATCTAATAAAAGGTAACAGATTCATCCAGAGAACCTGGCCGGCGGCCAACACAGAACACGCACAGGTGTCTGTAGAGATACATATACATAATGATGCACATACAGATACACACATGCTCACTCCAAGTTTCCTTTCTAGCTACAAGGACACACACACAACCACACCCTGCAGCGACTACATAGATTCATACACATGGAAGATGCAAACGCATAACGAAATGCTTTCAGATGTATATCACATTTTCAGGTTCCTTCCTAGCTCCATGCTTGTACAAAACACACACATCTATACACACAAATACTTACAGACAAACATACCTTCAAAAACACATAGGCTACAAGCAGACATCACATTTGTCTCAGGATAAACTGTTTCATCCTGGGACAAACTGCAATCATTCAGATGTCCATGTCTATTGTCCTGGGATAAATCCTAAAAAGATTTATGAGATAAAAAGTACTAACAATTTACCCAAGGACATCAGAAAGTGCATCTGATTGCTTACCCATTGCATCACCAACTCAATGACTGAAAAGCAGCCGTGCATTCAGCCACTCACTAAACACTGACTGGAAAAAGCAATTTGCGTATGCGCCAATCCTGGGATATTTCTGTTCTGGGACAAACCCAGGTAAAATTTCTCCAGGGAAAAAAATGCAACATCTGTTCCCAGACACAGCCAAATGCATTGTCTTGCAGCACATGCAGATACACAAGACTGGCATGCACCTACCTGCATGGGATGGACTGTCATAATAGCACACTAGTGCTATTTCAACTCCTGCAGTAGTAGCCACTTTACTTTTGCAGCTGCCTTCAAAATTGTGCTTGACAGCCTGCCAGCTGTCTCGCTAGAGTGAGCAGCTCCTACCAGAGCTAAATGGGAACTCTCCATGGAGGAAGGGCTTTAAATAGAAGCACCATTAATCTCTGTCTAATTGGGGAGACAGGAGAGAAATTAGTAGTTCAAGAAGCAAAACCAGATGACCACAAAAGGACAAAATGACGCATGTTGGAGCTACCTGCTGATAAATTACTCTAGGACTCAGTGAAGCTCAGAACAAAAGAAGTAGAATTAGTCACAACCCGTATTTTTACTGACTGGAAGGCTGCAGGCATTTACATAGAGATTTCAGATCCTGTTCTGGACCTCCACCAAGGACCTGCAATACCTGGCAAGTGGGACATGCTCGTTAGAAATGAGCATACTATGATCCAACCCAAACCAGCTCTCGTAGCTAGCAGAACTTCAGGGTTTTCCCCCACACATTTTTACCCTTGCACAGCCCAACTCACCACGCTGGGCTCAACACAGCCACCACCTCTGCCAGAACAATACACAGGCAGCTGTTAAGTGTTAGTCTCACACAGATACCTATGCAACCTCCTGCACAGCAGGCATGCATGTAAAGCACAGCAGCATAACCAGTACCTTCCACTTGCTGCAATGGGTGCCTGGACAAGCCTGGTGACATGTCCTCAGGTTAGTTCTGCACTTAAAACAACTTTGCTGTCATGCCAGCACAAAAATCACTGATGACACCCATCACCCTGTGTCATGGCCTGCACAGAACAACTCTATTTGGCAAGGCAACATCACTCAGGGCTAGGTACACTGTCACTCTGCTCCTATGACAAGCTCCCTGACAACGTTCTCAGATATTAGTGTGATCTACAGCACTGGAAGCTTTAGAAATTCAGACAAAGAGAGAGATAAAGCCATCACACTCTGGCAGGAAAGCGAGCAAGAGACAAAGCATAATTCAAGATGATAGATAGATAAATAGATGCATAAAGTTACCTCATTAACAACAAACAGGTTCAGTACTTGTACCCAAGAGGGCAAATTCACCTCATCTATAATAATAATAATAAGGCTTTCTACTTGCACACTGCTTTTCATCTAAGGATCTCAAAGCACTTTATAGGATGGGTAACTTATCTTATCCAGATAGCATCTATCAAAGAGAACAGCTGGTTTGCATTATCAGTGCTAAACAGGCTTAGTTCATCCATCATAACCTCCCTGGGCCAAGTCCTCAGCTGTTATAAATTGACATCACTCTACTGAAGTCACTAATTTATACCAGCTGATGATCTGGGCTATTGTTTCTAATGAAAACCTAAGCTTTACTCCAGCTACTACAATCTCCCCCTGCTTTACAGATAAATCTCTCACTTAATGTCACCCTTTTAGCTGCTCAGAACTGTGCACGCTAGATGACCACATCCCAGCACACCAGACCTCACAGCTCCCTGTGTTGTAAAGCAGCCCGTTGTACCTGGAAGTGTAGCAGTCCAAGCTGTCAGACCTATGCACATAAGCAGGGACAAAAATGCACCTGCCCCCATGCCAAATGGGCCTGTGATAGTCCCATACCCATATTTCTAACTGTGGTGCACAAATCAGGAAGAAAAATTGCATCATTGTGAGGGCTCTTGAGCACAGTGCGTTCTGAAGATCTGGCCCAGTCTCCCTCTGCTACCAGCACACAACTGTTCTCTCCAACATATGTAGAATTTGTTGCCAGGAACAAACACAACTTGCCACCCCCACGCATTGCGGTGTTTCATCTAACACATAAAAGCTCAGTGTGCTTAGTGGGAGTGCACAATTCAGTCTACTGCAGCCATTTCACTACATCACCCAACCAATGTCAGCCTGCACATTGGCCCCCAAAGACCAGGTACTTCAGCTTGTGCCTGCCTTTAAGCATATGGTAGTGATGATGGTTAATAATATGAATGTTGTTGTATTAATACACTTTGCAGTAGCAGCTAGAAGCCCCAGGCCTGGATCAGGCAGTATACAAACAATAAAGACTGCCTGTCTAAATAACTTGATTAAATTAAATGACTCAAAGCAGGAGGCAATATAATTCAGTGGACAGAGCACTAGGGCTGGGACTGAGGACATTTCAGTTCAATCCCTGACTGTGTCTCTGCCCTGGACCTTCTCTGGAAGGAGCTTCAAGATCTATTAATGAAAAAGTGACACATCAACAGCAGGCTTTTTATTTGTTTGTTTTCTTTTTTTAAAGCCAGGCACTTGCTCCATTTTCAAACAGCAAGCTCCTTCCAAACTGAAAGCACATGCATTAATTCCACATTAACGTGTCAGCGCCTGACACCCAACACATGTATCAGGACCTTGCATGTCTGCTGCAGCCAACACAAATTAACGAAGGCAGTGGGTTAGATTCTCCCATCCCCTGCATGGGTGGTGTGGGTCAAATGCCATCCCCGTGTGAAGAAAGAATTTGGATTGAAATTTGCCACCATCTAACACTCATCTCATGCTGGTGGAAAGGAAACAAAAGGGGCCTACATGTAGTGTGAGTGGAGAGAGAGACATGAAGACATGTCAAGCATTGCAACCCAGTTCCCCTGCAGCTTTCTGAGCTTAAGCGCTGTCTCCCTAGCACAGCCTTCCAGGCCTCTCTAATGGGTGTGGATGACCAGGACTCTATGACCCCTCCTCACCACATTTCAGAAGCACTTTTAAGCCTTTAATCTAATGTCTTTCTTCATTTGAAATGCTGAAAAATGTGGAAGGTGTTACTGAATTTTGAAATGGTCCCAGCCTCCCTAGAATGGCTCAAAGCACAAACAGGAGGATCTGCGTCTGTGAGTTTGGACTGTTGTCACAACTTCAAAATCCACGACGTTCTACAGCAAGTCATAGGAAAGTCCCCACAGCCTCCTCTGATTATGAGAAACCACTGGGAATGTTTGTGGTGTCTCACAAAGAGAGGATGGGGCACCTCTGAAGTTGTGGGCCCTGATCCTGTTCCACCTACTGATGCACCTAAATGCGATTCTGGTCCACCCCGAAAACCATTTAGTGCCAAAGGTAGGCAAGTCCTTCTTTGGCTTGCTGCTTTATTGGACAATCTTAAAGCTAAGGAGATAGCATGATAAAAAGTAGGTTCATTAATGCTTTTACAGCAGACTTCAGCAACTTTTTCAAGTGGTGGGCTGGAACAACTCCACCCATCAGAGGAAAGCTGACACTTCTGAGCTGGCCCCTGCCACATCTCCCCTGCCCCATAACACCTGAGCTCTTCACAGTCTATACATACCCATGGCACTGGCTGTGTAACAGGAAAGCATTACCATTATCTCCATTTCACAGATGGAAAACTAGGCCACAGAGCTATAAAATATTTAGTTGCCTAGAGACCATCTCCAAAGGTGCCTAAACTTCTATGGACTCCAGTGGGTGTTTAGGCCCCTAAATATCTCTGAGAAGCTGGGCAAAGTGACTTGCCCAAGATCACCCAAGACCCCTATGGCAGAACCAGGACTTGAACTCACATCTGCCTAGTCATAACCTCATGCCCTAAGCTGGATGGTCAACCTTCCCCTCCAGAGGGCAGCAAGGCGGCAAGATTTGGAAGAAGTAAGGGAAACATTGCAGTGATTGATTGGACCATAGACAGTAAACACTGGAGAAAGGTGAGACAAGATCAAAGCTGTCAGTGAGGACCCAATGTTAGGGAGAATGGATAGGGGATTTGAATGGACACAAGGCCAGTTCTTCAACTTCGTTAAATTGAAAACCGTTAACTGAACAGGCCTCCCACAAGCGCAGATGAGGTGGGCCAAGGGAGAAACCAAGGGGCAGACTTTTTAGGCAGCTTGTCTGAGATCCCATAGTAAGGAATAGCAACACATGGAAATAAAGCCAGGAAACCCAATTGCTAGTCACTAGTCCACTCACTAAACCTCATGCTCTGATCCTGGTTCTGATCTGGTTTACCTTGGTGTAAATGAGGACCACAGAAGCCAGAGCCAGGTCTTCAGCTGACCTAATCAACATAGCCCTAATGGAATCAACAGGCTACATTGATTTACACCAGTGGAGAATCTGGCCCAGCAATTGCATTCAACCTCCTCCTGGTAACTTTATAAACTCACTCAGTGCAACCAATCCATGCACGCAAGCAGATACATAATACAACCAATGCACGCACAGCTTCATATAGACAGTGTACGATCGACCACATGGATGTGTTTATGTATGTGCAGAGCAGTACAATGACACGTGCATAACTGTGCATCTGCAAACCCTTTTAACCAAGGCATGCAAATTCAAATACGTGCAATGCAATGGAACTTCTCATGCCTGCACTATGAGCTTATCCTCCCTTTGAACCAAACAGGGTCACAGCCAGTGTGTAGTCAGATCACAAGGGGAATCAGATGATGGGGAAGCGCAGGCACCCTAGAGCTGGCAAATGGTGGACTCCATCCTATTTGGAAGGAAAGGTGAGGGAGGCATGAGCAGCCCTTAAGTAGCAAGTGCTGACTGTACAGGTTCATTCAGGAGAATGATTCACCGCTGAGATGAGCCTAGAGTCATGTTAATTATTGAGGACACTGCAACTCTGGATCTGGGCAGCTGCTGAATTATGCAGCACTGCAATTAAGGTCAAGGAGGAGGGAAAGGGCCAGAAAAGGCTCCATGTGGGTGATCTGTGAGGGGGGGGACAACAAATAGGAAGCAGGCTCAGGGTCTGGCTGCCTGAATTTTACCCCAGGGAACTGAGTTCCCCGAGATGATGGAAGTGTGAGCCATGGAGGTAGATGTAGTTTCCAGTGGGAAGGGTAGCACTGTGCTGCGGAGATGCTGAAGGCCAGATTTTCAAATCCACTCAGCAACTCTAGCTCTCATTAGGAGCCAGGGTAACTTGGCATACTGTACACCAGGTCCTACAGGCTAACACAGTGGGCCTGACCCTGTGCTTTGAAGTCAGTGGGCACTATGTGTGGTTATCGGAAAGCAGAACCTGGGCTACCCGATGGTGGAGGAAACACAAGGGGAAGCAAGGAAGAAGTGTGTCCTTTCTGAATCCTGTACTGGTAAGTAAGTTCATTCTAGTAATTGCCAAGAGAAGCAGTAGATAACTGAGCAGTCACAGGTGGCTTAGTCACCAGTCATGGCACCGAGGCATGGAGTGGTTAGCTGATTAACCCAAGATTATATTACAAGGCCATAGGAGAGCTGGGAAAGCCACTAGAAATTCAGGCTCCTGGGCACTTCTCCATTTCCTATACCACACTCACTACACGTGATCCTACTCTCACACATGCTGGGGAAAAATCAAGAGTCACTACACTAATGTAAATGGAGTCATGCTGGTGTGAAACCAGTTTGAGACGAGCATCAATTATCTCATGGGCACATGAAGAAAACTCAAAAGTTTCTATCCTTGTACAAGTCACTAGTAAAATGCCAGTGTCTACTTCCATTGTAATGTATGACATCACCGCAGTGATGTCGTATTCAGTTTCCCACAAAGGAAGCCTGATGTAGCCCAGCCACAATCCGTGCTTGCAACTGTATAAATATGAATGTTCTTTAATGAGGATCAGGATGGATGAATGAATGAACAGACATACAGACATGCAAACAGGATGTCCATATCAATGGGTGGCTGGACCTTCAGCTATTGTTGTTTTCAGTGGAACTACCTATGTTGGTAGGGTGGCCACCATACAGGACAGCCCGGTTGTCCTCTATCGATACTAAACCTGAATGCCTTTATGCCCTCTATTTATCTCTTGTAGAGAAAAATAAAGGACATAAAGGTTCCGGATTTCCTATCAACAGAGGACAGAGTAGCAGAAAACCAAAATGTCCTCTATGATGGCTACCCTATACATTGGTCAAAGATGAGCCAAGTTCAAAGATCATGGGCAAATTCCCTTCCAGCAATACAGTGGCACAATTTCAACTCCTAAATACCTGTCAGGTGTTTTTCCTACATTCCAAGAGTGCTAATAACACACATGGTTTATTTTTGCCCTTAGATATGCACTGACACCTATAGACATCAGTGGGAGCTGCATGCAGGCAACCAGGGTAGGATCTGACCCCAGATGTTCCCCCTAGGTTTGCATTGGTCGAAGCCCTCCCATGCCAACTCCTGCAGTCTCTTACCTCCGCCATTTTTTTGACACAGGTATGGAAACCGCCAGACGTTCCCCAGCCCCACCGAGTAGCCAATCTGTGCAAGGATGTATTGCAGCTTGCTGTTCCATGCTGGCCGGTTCTCAGAGTCCAGGTCCTCCTCAGCATCCTTCTGCTTGTCCCAGGTCTCTCCAGCCACATTTAAGACACTGTGCTTGTAGTCCACAGGCTCCTCATGGGCCAACAGGTCAGCCACAGACTCAGTGACATGCTCATTACTGTGTTCCCGCTGCGTCACTTTGCTATTCTTAGGCATTGGGAACTCTCTGGCTTGGCGCCAAGCGTCCAGATGGGATGAGAAGGGACAGATGTGAAGTGGGGATGTCCTTGAGAGCGGCAAGTGCCAGCTTTGGAAATCAGCCCCTCAGTTCCTGTTCATCAATGGGACCTGCAACACAGGAACACCAGAGGCAATTAAAGCATAAAATCTACTCCATTTGGCTCAGCTGTGAAGGGAGGCTCAGGCTGTACATGGACATTGCAGCTGGGTTAGACTGAGCTGCTGGAGGCCTCAGTTCTGATGGGGCCTTCATGCTGTCCAGATGGTGTCTGCCATTTCACTGCATTGAGGACCTTTCCTTGGTCCAGATGGGAGAGATGATGGCTTCAGACATCCCAATGGGAATTTTTTTCCCCTGGAACAGGAAGCTTAATTTGCAGTTTCTAGCAAACCATTGCTAGTGGGGCCTTGCCTTGATCCAGATGGGAGGTCAGGGTGAGTCAAAGCTGGAGAGGACCCTCACCTGCCCCAGGTGGGATGGAGATGATATCACCCAACCCTGCCTGCGAGTTGTCTCCCATGACCCCTGCTTCATCTGATTAATGGCTTTTGGTCTGCAGGCAGGAGGAACACCAGCTGCCTCCTGCAAAGCCCGGCTGGCCTGTCCAAGAACAGCATGAACTTTGCCCACTTCCAACACTCCCTTCCTTGTGGCTAACACCAGGCCCATCCTGTTGGGTCAGAGTTGAGGACTAGCTCTGCAACAGCTGAAAATACGATTTGAGCCAAGAACAGGCTTTGCTTGTGTTTAGATGACAGCAACAAATACCAGGTTATCTTCCACCACTGACATTATCAGAGCAACTGAATGGCCAGGGAGCACATAGCTAAATCTTTCAGGACAGTTTTACAGCAGATGATGTCTGCAGAGCATTGGCACTGTGTGCAAAGCCATTGATCATACCTGCCTCCCCGCATCCCAGGGTTGTTGCTACTTAGCATGAGACCAGATCCATTCTTTGGTGAAAACCACTCGAGTCACACAGACTTTGATGAATCTACACCCATTTTAGACCAGCTAGGGATCCAGCCCATATTGTTTAAAAGATTTACGGTGTCTGTTTTGTCTGAAAGTGTTCTCTAATTAGAACCATGATGGGGAAGCATTTTCACCAGTGTATTTTGAGGGAAGCAATTACTCTATGGTGTAATTATGCTATTAACAGGAACTCTGCCTTTTCAGCGAAAGTGCCTTCATCAGCTCTTGTGCTATGCATTAAGGAGCGAGTCTACATAGGTGATCCGTGCACAGTGGAAAAACTCTGAATAAGATTCCTTACTGCTTGTTGTTGCTATTGCATGGCAGCTTCTAACAGGCCTATCCAAGATCAGGTGCCATTCTGTCAGGGTTTCTGTGTGACCATGGGGAGAGATGATTTCTAACCAAATCCCTTGTAGCCTAAACAGACAAGATGGATAAAGGGGACATAGAGGCACAGAGAGATGAAATGACTTGCCCAAGTTCTCACAGTAAGTCAGTGGCTGAGCCCAAGACTATAGCCCCCACCAGCTGCCTAACCACTATCATACCCTACATGCAACACCCTCTGGGCCAGATTCTCAGCTGCTATAGGTGAATGTAACTGCATTGAAGTCAATGGAGCTAACTGGATGTATACTAGCGGAGGATCTTGCACACCAAAATAGTAACCTAGGACTTGCTCTTGCTCCTGCTCTTGTTGAAGCCACTGGCAAAACTCCCATTGAAGTCACTGGCCTTGGAGCCTCTCTGGAAGTTTCCCCAGTGAAAAAAATATGACTGCTTGTTTAGTCATAATGAGCAAGTGCAGCAGAATTTGTTCATGAATAGCTTTCCATAGTTCATCTCCTGTGATCATGTTTTATGTAGTGTGAGTTTTCAGTGTGGATCGATGCAAGATATAGCGTGTTGTGAGCTAGATTCTCAGCTTGAAAAATTAATCTCAGCTCTTTTGATTTCACCCCAGTCAACACAATTTGCATGTGTGTTTCTGTAAACTGGCCTAGGGGCAGATGTAAATGTGCGTAAGTATGTATATGTGATATATAGATATATGGGTGTGGTGGGTGAGTAAGTGCATGTGTGTAAATGTAAGTAGACAGGGTCACGACCAACCCTGGCAGGGGATGAATCTGTGCAAGTGTATAAGAATGAGTGCGTGTTTGTGTAGGGGTGTGCTTGTATACAGGCCTGTGTGCACAGGAGGGGTTGTGTCCATGTTGCAGAAGAAAAACTGCTTCAGCCAAGGTCTCTCCTCCCTGTCTTCATAACTCCATGAAGAGGCTCTCACACAGGACTTGGCAACTGGACTCAGAACTGAGGTCATGGGAATAAAACTGTCAACACTATGATCCAGTGGCGTGTCCTTAAATGCTTTCAGTCATTGAGGGAGCTTGCTCTACTGACCCTGATCTCCCAGAATCTCTGGGTGAGCAGGTCCATGGCTATGCCAGGTCTCAGAGACTCCTCAGGCCAAGATCAGACAGTGCTGGGGTGCGTGCACTCCTGTCTAGTCATGGGCTCTGGCCTCCTATACTGCCTGCAGTTTGCAGCCCAGCCATAAATTAGCTAGAGATCTGGCAAGCCAAATGAATCCACTGGATGTTGTGGCCCTTCCACCAGCTTGAAGTGAAGGTGCTGGATGGGTACCGCCCTCAGTGATGGTGTGCAGTTTGCAAAACCACTCACTCCTAGGGGAAAAGAATAATGTGACTCGAGTCCCAGCAGCAGCAAACATCTGACATCCCCTCCTCTCCATCCAGGCAGTGAGCCAACTGCCAGACAGGTACAGTCATGCATGAGAGAGAGAGTGAGTGTGTGTTATATCTAGCACAAATGTCACTGACTGAAAGGCTAAGGACCTACCCTGCTCTCACAGAAATCAGTGGGATTTTTTTCTAATGGGAGTTGGATCAGTCCTATCAATGTATCTGGGATTTCTCAGTGTTTCACTCTTCTTTATTTTTTTCCCAATTCCTTGTCATGACCAAGAAAGAGAGAGTATTCATTGAAAACACTACAACCCCCCCGCCACAGCCACCATCCTTCTTTGTTCTGAATGATTTCTTGCCCCTCCTTCTGAACCAGCTGATAAGCCGTGATCCAGGACTATGCAAAGCCCTCGCTTGATTACGGATGGCAATTTCGAGGGGGTGAGGGGGCTCCTTGCCCTGCTCTCCCCACTCCTCTCTGTGCTTGCTTCCCTAACCCTTTCTAGAATACTGCCAAAGGCCTGAACCACAACAGGGCTGAGCATCTTGCAGACTCAAAATGACAAATTGGAAAGCTCCCAGGGCACCAGTACAAGACAAGAAATTTGCTCTTATAGACGTTTTCTGATTTTCTCCAATAAAAATTATTAGAGTTCCAGAAAGCCAGATGTATGGGGAATGCTTGGAAGCACTGGGGTTGGGATTTAAGAGTAATTTTCAAATACAAGATGGTCAACAAAGGTTCCCCATCTAGAGTGAGCAGAACAAGAAATAATTGCAGCAAGGGAGCTTTACATAGTGGTAACTTGCTTTTATTTCTCTACTTCTTCTGACTTCATCCTTCCACCTTTATTCACTTTCTCTTTCCTTACATTGAAAAATTTACTTATGGGAGGTGGGCAGAGTGAGGGATGAAGCAAGAGCTGCAAAATGGCAAAGAGGTCATGCCAGGCTGCATGGACCAGATTCCTACAGCTTTTAGAAACTAAGTAGCCCTGGGCCCGTCTAATATGTGGATGGGAGATCACTGAATCCCAGGCACTGTAGATACAAGCCAAGGTGTGTTCAGACACTTGGGGTGACATTCTGTTCCCTTCCCAATTAGCTATGTGCGCAGCATTGGTCACCTACATGGCATTTTGGTGGTCTAAAATGCTACTTATATACAGGAAGCTAAGCCACAGCTCTTTGCATTTAATAATCATTGAACAGAGGGCAGTTCTTCCACCTTGCTGGGAACAAGGGTCCAGGCTAGAAGCCAAGGTCCTATTGCTGCCAGGCCAGCAGCCACCTCACTGAGCCTCACCTCCTCTGGTTTTCTCCCTTCCTCCTAGCCCTTGACATGCCTCCCACATTCCTCCCTCTTATGGCTGGGCAAGAGAGTCAACTTGAAAAGAAGCCCCTGCGGCAGCAGTGAATAATACCTAACCTGGGCTGTGGTGGTTCAAATACTGTGCTGGGAAGTCAAAGAGATGCAGGCTTAAATGTCCCCTGGGTGAAGGGGGCCTGAAACCATAGGTTCTCTGGCTTCCCAGGGAAGTGCTCTAGCCACTCAGCTGTTAGTGAGGAGCAGAGGATAAAGAGTCTCACCCTCCATTGCTGTCACTGCTTCATCATCTATATGTCCAGGAGTGCAACCGGGAAAAGAACTCTAACCTGGCTCTGGTCCTAACTTGACCCTTAGACAACCAAATGCCATGTAAATGATCAAAACCAGACCCTCAGATATCCAGGCAGGGAAGAGACCACCACCTCTGGACTACCAAAAATTGGGGGTGAGGAGCAACATTTTAGTAAGCTCTCTCTCTGCCATTGGACTGATAGACAGGGCTAGCAGAAAGGAAGGTTGCCAATGGGGGGGAAATAGAGACAAACCGATCATGCATCTGTCAGACTGCAGGACCCCCAGGCGTGCAGCATGCCTTGTCTGGGGTCTGCTCCCTTGCAGCTACTCCAGTGCCCAGGCAGATTGCTCTACAGTGAGATAATGTCTCTGCATCCTTGCTGGGTTGCTCATTCTCTCCACTTCTCAGAGAATAAAAGGGAAGACCACAGAGAACTCCATATGCTCCACTCCCTTTCTCCTCTCCTCTTTGGTGCTTTGTCAGAGCCCTGTCAGTATAATTGAACCAGGTACTTCACAGGGCAGGCATGCTTCTAAACCCCTGCCTTGGCCCAAATAACAAGCTAAAGTGTCCAGCCTGGAGCATAAACTGTGCTTTTCCTGAGAAAAAAAATGCACTGTATAATATGCTGGTCCCTTTAAAAAAGGGCCCTAAAAAAAGGTCTGTGGCTCATGAAATATCAGTCACCAGGGGACCCATAGCAACCTCTGTAGTACTGACTCCGCAGAAAGATTCAATCAGAGCAATCAGCAATGCATTAGGTACAATTTACAATTCATTACTCAACAACTGGAGAAAATCAGGCAGGAGGATGGACTGGGGGCCTGCTGCATTTGCTTAAGTTTATTCTGGGCTGTGAGAATCAAAACGACAAATGACAGCTAAAATGAGCCAAGCGTGTAGGCCACCAAACTGGAGAGGGCAAGTTGTAACCTTGGCTCTGCTATGGACTCCCTGTATGACCTTACTCAAGTCACAGCCTCGGTCTGCCCTATGCCATAAACTCTTCACAGTTGGGTCCCTTACTATGTCTATGTACAGTGCATAGCGCAAAGGGGTCTGATCTCAGTTCTGGCCTTTGTGTTACTGTAATATGAAGCATCAGTAGCCATAAAGATGGGGCTGCTGCTTTGTGCAATACAGGATGGAAAATAAAAGGCAAAGCAGGGGGGACTGCTCTCTTGTGCAGAGCCCCTTGCTGGAGTGTCTTGCAAATCTTTGCAATCTCCAGGTCTTTATATTATGATAGCAATTGTTCCAATTCACTTGCCATCATCTCAGCTCATCTCGATGCTGATTTCTCCCTCTTTAGGGAATCAAGGCAGGAGTTCCTCAGAACCCCCCACCCCTTGCTCTTCTCAACTGCTTCACTGATGCACAAACTGAACATCCCATAATTGTACAGATTTCCTCAGGCTTATCCCTTCCATGCTGGTGCTGTCTGGCTGTGCTCAACAGCTAGCACTCTCTCACGCTGCTGGGTTTGGGAGAATAATATGAAGAGCTCTATCAGGTCACATGCAGATGTAAAACAAATGCTTCCATCAATTTCAGGTACCAGGGAGCAACACCAGTAAACAAACAATGGCAAATTCATTCTTAGGGCAGCCTTGCTGACTTGAAAAGGAAGATACCAGGGACATCTCTGACCTGGTGTTTTCAGATTTCCCTAGGGATGCCTTTGAAGAGCTGTCAGTGGAGGGAGCCCAGTTTAGATGCCAAAGTTGGGCTTCTTGCTGGGTGCCAGTGAGAAAAGATGGGCTCCCAAAGCTTACAAACCTATGCTTAAAATCCAAGCACCAGCCTTGGCTAGGTGAAATCTACTCTGTCCTTTGTCAGTGCTGCAACCTCAAATCCAACTGAAAGGGCTTCCCAGGAGGACATCCAGAGTGTGAGAAAAATCTCTCCCCTGAGGTAAGAGCCTCTTTGATGGCCCCTAGGTTACCCGCACCTTGACACAGAGGATGTAGCTTGCCGAAAGGGAGTATGGCAGGACTGCCCCTGCTCAGATAATACCAGAATAGTTCCCCTTCAGGCTGTCAGGAGCTAATGGAAGTTAGAATAACCTTCAGGTCTCTCTATTATACATGGGGAGTTGGCTTGGCTGTCAAAAGCCTCAAGACTGAATGAGATAGGATCCTGCCAGCTGGGCTTTTTAAGCTCTTGCAGGTGCAGAAAGGCAAGACTCCAGGGGTAGGCTTGAGGCCTGTCATCTCCAACAATACCTTGAGCACAACTTGTGTCAGTCCCTTTCCAAGGACTTCACCTTGTCTGTGTGATGGTCAGGGATCTCCCCACACTACTGCTTGCTACAGTTTTTATCCCCTTTTTAGATTTCTTTCTCAACTACTATCACATATGGAGCTCCAGTTGGAGCACACCAATGGTCCAGCAAGCCCATTATCCTACCCTTGTTGTGGGGGCTCCATCAGCTTTAGCACCTTACCTGCAGCACCATGGCTTCAAAGCAAGATAACCATGAAGTACAAAATCAATTATCTTGTGTTTTGAGCAGGGAGATCTATTCCTGATGTAGCCACAGATATAATGCACTTAAGGCCTGATCCAACATTCATTAAAACCAGCGGAAAGGCACCCAGTGCTTTCACTGGACTTTGGATTAAGCCCTTGGCTATTCCTTAAATGCTGTAGATAGAAAAAGATAATGTTTCTACACAACCTTGTGACAATCATGCCTGAGATTTTATGGCACTTGTAGTAAAGGATGCTGTTGCTACTGGTAACTCTTTTCCTGTAGTAACTGCCATCAAGTTGTGAGACATTTGCATGAATGGGTCATTGTTATACAATTAAAATTTATTGCATCAGTCAGGGAAAAATAGTTAGACTATGCCATTGTATCATTTTAGGAAAATTCTGATCCAGAAAAGCCAAAGGATCTGACACTGTAGCCTAGCAACAGATGCAGGATACAGCTTAAAATAGCCTTCTTTTTTTCAGTACAAGCAGGAACTGAGCTGGTGAACTGTGAGCTTAAAGGGTAAAAAAAGAGCTGAGGAAGTAAGAGAATCAAAGAATCTCTCCCTACCAAGTACCTAGTTCCCCACCACATTGCTCTTTAGTCCCTTTAAGCAACTGGCTGACATTTGCTGAGTCCTGCAACTCCAACTAAGCTGTAGTCTTCTATTTAGACATTGTTGTGGGCCCAATATTGTTCAGTTGTATTCAAGATGAATTTGCCCTCCTCAGTGGAAACCTGCCTGCATGAAGAGTGTAGAAACCATGTCATGGCATTATACAAAGTCATAACATAGTTCTAAATAAAAGGGGGTGCATCTATGTGTTCATTAATGTGCATTAAACTTGGTGCCTCCATTGTGAGGTACTAGAAAAAGGCACATTTGTCTATCTTAATCCACATTAGCAAAAGCAAATGTGTTTTTCTGACACTTTCATGTACATTAAAATAGGCTAATTCACATTAAAGTGCACATGTAGCTGCACCCAGGAGGAGTAAATCCTTGGAACCTGATCCTTCTAGGACTAAAAATCAGTGTAAACTGGGAGTAACCCCTTGGGGCCCAATGCTTGCATCGCTCAAATCGCGGAGAATTTAGGATAACTCCATTGGGCCCAATTCTCTTCATTGAATTGGTGTTAATTAGATGCAACTGCATTGAAATTCATCAAGTTACGAAAGTAAGAGAAAAACCAGGCCCTGGCAGCAGCAAGCGCTAATAGAGCAGGGCCTGGGTGCTGTCCTTGGTGCTTAATCCTGCTCAAGGCTTCACTGTTCACAGGAGCTGTGAGGAAAGTCTGGAAGGTGAAGTCCTTTCACATTTACTCTTGAGTGGAAAGAACCACCCTGATCCAGGTGTATATGCACATTACACACACATGGTTCAGCCATCCTCCTCTTTGGCATGGATCCCCTCTTCTGTTAAAGTCTTCTTGTATTCTATCCCCGTATTAGACAATAAACCCCATGGGGCAGAACTGTTTTCTGATTTTAAAAACACAGGTGTGTACAAACCACAGGCCCAGTCCTGAATTAATTCACCCCAGAGTAAGTGTATTGAGGCCAAAAGAGTTACCAAGACTACAATCACCTCTCTTTTATACTGCTGCAAGCTCATTGACTTCAACGGCACATTGAAGAGAACCTGACTTACACCAACCTGAGATCTGAATCAAGCCATCCCACCAGCTCCCAGAACACTGCCTCATCTCACAAAGTGCCTGCTCCTGAGACCACTGGAGTCAACTAGATATTTTCCATGGACGTTACTGAGACTCTGGATAAGACCCAAAGCCTGCGATTTCCCTGCCCAGAAAGAACATTTCAATTCCAGCAGGGGAGGGCAGTTCTACCATTTTGGATTGAGAGGGAATGCAATAAAAAATTCATTTCACAAAATAAATAAATAAGGCAAAGATGAGCCCGATCAGCTGACAAGAGCTGATGAGAGCTTTTCTCCGCTGATTTGATGGACAGGGCCCTTGTTGGCAGATGGGAATTCAGTCTGTTTATAGCCCCATGACCTCAATTTTCTTACATTTTCTTTCCGTTTTATCTCCTTTTAGAAGAAGGATTAGATTCTTTCTGAGCTCTGAACCAGCAGTAACCTTACTTGAGTTAGTCAACGGGTAGCTACCTAGTGCCTATTTACTGTAAGAGTTCTCAGGTAAAGCATGCGCTGATTTTTCTATCCTGTGGCCAGGGAAATAAGCCTGTGCCTGGACAAGAAGGATGCAGAAATCCCCATGGCCAAGCTAAGAGAACTCACCACTGAAAGGTGTTTCCAGTGCCATGGACAGAATCCATACAGGACTCAGAGCGCATCTCCTCTCTGTGTACACATGCTGTAAGATTAAGGATTGCTCGTCAGTGGAGTCACAAAGGGAAGAATATGGGTCTCTGTGTCACTTGGCCCCAAATTTGCCATTTCCTAGCTTTGCCCTTTGGGTCCATTTTACCCCTGGATGGAGTTTCATTTGTTAATTATTACTTAGTATCATTAGACATCTTGCTCTGTCAAACAGCACTTATCCCACAGTTGTCTACCTTCATGCTCACAATTTAACTCTCTTACATTATACATGATGTTTTTTCTACCAACCAACCCAGGTTAGTGTGTATATAATGGAGCAATGCTCTTAGCCCCGTGAAGTAGGGGAAAGGAAACACTAAAAGGCAGAAAGGATGCTCAGGAGCCTAACTCCCATTGAAAATTAGCAGGAATTTCTCACGTAGCTCCTGTTCCTGCATATCAAACCTTTCCCCAAACTGTTAATAAAATACAATTATGCAAAAATTCTCTGCAATATATGCATGTTCCTATAGAAGTGTAGGAATTACCCTGGGGAATCAGACCTGGACTCCACCTAACCTAGGTCCCCATGTCCAGCAATCGCCACTACCAGGTGTTTCCAAGAAAGGTGCGTGGAATCCATCAGGAGGCAGGTAAGGGACCAAGGGAAAGTATGGTCTGAAGCAAAGAAATTCAGGAGGAAAAAAAGTGCAATTATAATTGAAGACGTCATTAAGGAAACACATCTTCACACCCACTGAGCCACTACTCCCTGCTGGGTTTATTGTAGGACAGTAATTCTCAGTTAAGACCCTTTCTCTATTGAGCACCCCCACCAAGAATCACCACTCATTTAGCAACATGGGAGGGGTGGCTCAGAAACTCCTCTGACAGCTGTCTGGGACCCCAAAGCTGGCCATATCTGGTAGTGGGAAGCAACAAATCATACTTTCTATTGCTTGTCACTCCACTAACCCTGCAGAGCCAGCACAGGAGAGTGAGTGAGAGTCTGTTCTGGCTCATGTATCATTAATAGCCTTGTTAACTGCTTTCTTATTGCAGAAGCTGTATTGCTAGTGATGACACAGGCACTGGAAAGAAACCCGGCTTGAATGTCAGTCCATTAGACAAGCTGCCCCAATTCTTCAAATAATATAATGATTACAGGATGCATTGGCTATGTGCTGGCCTCTGGGTGAGGGTCAACCCCACTCATCAGTAAGTTTGCTGTGGAGTTAACTCAAGTCCCCAAAGCTTGGGCAGGGGCAATTCACTACATACACTTTGGAGCAGCATTACAGGCCTGGAACTGTTCTCAAGGGAGTGCCCTGAGGCTGCAGGCCCATTTAACAAGCCCCATTAGGCTGCTCAGTTATGAATTGTTAAGTAAAGGAGGGAGCCGTTGTGCTGTGTATCACTGGCCTCCTCTGGTTTCTCCGGATAGTGGCCAGAAAGCTATAACAAGCTGAAATATATATTAACTGAGCCTTCCACTAATGGCAGCAGGCTCTGTGAATGTCAGGTCCTGACGGGCTGTTTTGACTAATGCCATGGCCCCTGTAATCTGTAAGGCAGCATGGAATTTGAGCAGTCTCCCTGGCCTCTGCATGGGGCAGTTATCAGGGACAAATGAAAACCACTGGCTGGAAAGCTTCTGTTGAAACCCTGTGAAATACACTGGTATTCTGCAAAAGCTTCTCTAAACCAGATCTGCTTCCGAGCATAAATAAAGCCTATTCCTTGTTGACTCAGGATCTCAGAGCATGTTCCCCACCCCCTCCCCCATCTCCATTTTGTATATGGGGAAACTGAGACACAGAACAGGGAGATGTCCTCAAAGCCTCACCACTTATTTGTGCCATATCTGGGTAATACAGCTAAACTGAATGAACCCCAGCTATGACTTCTGTATCAGAATCACCCCTGCCACCCCAATCCACATCCAAGCATACCCTGGTGAACACCTCCTTCTTCCCAGCTTCCAGAAGCCATGGATGTGACCCAGAAAAGAGCAGCCCTTGTCCTGGCCTTGACAAGAGATGATTAACTAGGCACCAAAACACTTCAAAACACACTCGACGTGACCAAGTATATTCCTAGGCAGAGGGTTCTTATGGCTGGTATCTGTTTGAAAGGCCTTTTTCTATCATTAGAATAAGCACAGGATGTTTTTGAGCAGCGCCATACAGTATAGGGACTCCTTCGTGATGTCAACCTGGCACATGCAACTCAGAGTGGGAGAAGCTCAATAACCTAAATGCCTTAATGTCTATCCAAGGCGCCATTACCTTAATATTTGAGCACCTCACAATCATTACCATATCTGCCCTACCAGCTGCTGTGAGGCATTGACTAGTTACAGGGAGAGAACTGATGCAAGCAGAGGCAACATGATTCACCCAAGGAGTCTCTGGCAGCACAGGAAGATAAAATCTGAATGGTTGCAGCCCAGGCGAATGCCCTCCTTTCTTCACACCTTGCCATGGCTCATGTGCAGAGCTCTGTGTGACCCTGGCTGGCTTCATCCTCTTGTGAGTGAGGCTAGCAAGTCCTACTGCCCCTGTTTTACAGACAGAGGAAAACAAAGCACAAAGACCAGGGCTGGTGCCAGAGCAGGAACCACATGCAGCAGCAAGGGGAATTATCCTCAGTACAAAATGGCTGAGATCTCAGGAATATGCTGCAGGTATGCGATTCCCTGATCTCACCCCCTTCCCAGCACTCTTTGTCCTTTACGCACTCAGTTCAGACTCAGGCAAAACCCTTCTTTGCTACAATGGGCACTTGCCTGCAGAAGAGAGTGATCCCACTGGAAGGAGGAAAGGGGTAAGGAGATTTAATGACTTTGCAAGGTGTCTCATTCCCCCCTCCACTCCCATTCCTGCCACCCCATCTGTGGAAGGACAGGACAGGCCACAGGCCTTCCCCATAACACTCTGCAATCTGCATAGGTTCAAGGCATGCAGTTTGAGCAGGGCACCTCTGCTGAAAGCCCCATACTTTGTCTTTATCCTCCAGTGCCCCTCTCTGCCCTGTTGCTACATTTTGCATCTTAAGTCCTATACCTCAAATCTTATACAAGAATGCCACCAGCCACAATCTGAAGGAAAAAAAGGACATTTTCCAGAGTAGGAAAATGTCGAGGCTTGATTTTTTTTTTTTTTAAATTAGGTTCCACTTGGCCCCTCTGCACTTTGACATGAACTCTGTAAGTCTGTCATCATCTCTGCTGCAATGTGTGAGAGCAGGTGAGTGTTCCCAGACTCCTGTCCCAGGGAAGAGGCTCTGCTAAAAATATCTAAGGCAGGCTGATCAAAGCAATGTTCTTGTACAAAGGTATTCAGGCCTGATCCTTGGGTGCTTTGTCCTTGAGCACAGCTGGTGCAGGATCAGGCTCACGGTGCTGATTTAAAGAGGAGACCATGCATACAAGAGGCTGCTTGAATGACCTTGGTTTGTGCTGGGGGTGTTTGGGGCCAAGCCACCTGTACAGGTGCTTGCCTTTTAGCACCTGCCAAATATACTGCTGTACTTCAGGCACTCAGGCCCAGAACCATCAAGGTCTTTTAGGCACCTAAATCCTTATGGTTCCAGTGGAAGTCGGGCACTTAAAGAGGAGTTAAGCACCAAAATACCTTTGTATAGCTGGCTCTCAGATACTCTTGAGGTGAGGGGCAATATAGCTTTTTGCATCACACTTAAATGGTGGGTACAAGCATGAGTGCTTCCCCCCTCCCCCCACATCAACTACATTGGAACAGTGCTGATTTATTCCTGGAATATTTTGATGTACTAAGCAGAAAGCTCATTTATTATTTCTTTTTTTTTTTTCTCCCCACCCCCCACAGCAATTCTGCTGACTGCCTCATCCTAGGATTTAGAGCACCTTTTATGCATTACTGCTATTGGGCTGAATGTCAAAGTCCCTCTCCTTCACCCCCTACCAACATTTTGGCTAGGCTAGTATCTTGTTAAATTGAGGTAAAAAAAACTCTCTCTCGGTTCGTTTTCTTTGGAGGCTCATTGAATAACAAATTCTTAGGCACACATTGTTGGTGAGACAAAAGGTATATATTTGCAAATAGGGTCAGAGGGAGAAGACAAAAGATCAAA
>NW_017728934.1:1806535-1866155 GCF_001723895.1 Crocodylus porosus
AGAGAGCTCTTGGAGTTTTTCCTTCAGTTCCCAAACCCCCCTTTCTCTCTCTCATTAAGGAGACAAGGAGGGCTGGCAGCCGTGCTTATTCAGAGGACAACTATTGATGGGAGCTAACAGCTATTGATAATGCATTTTTAATAATATTTCTAACAAAATGGTCCCATTTTCCACAGGGAACACTGAGACGACCAGTCAAAAGGTCATACAGTGAATCAGTGGCAGGATAGGGGAAGGAAGCCAGGAGTGCCAAGTCTAGTGCCTCCATGCACTAAACTACGCATCTCTGTAGTGTGGTATTTTGGGTTTTCTCAAAGAACAGAACACAGCAAAATCAAATGGCCAAAAGGTCAGCAGACAGTACATAAGCAACCAGGAGTCACCTTGCAAGAGGAAGAAGGAAGGACAGATTAAAGAGCCCAAGAGCAAGTGACAATGTGCAACGGGTAAAGCTTGTCTTCTTGGTGGTAGATGTGGACCCCATTCACCTGTTGCTGCCCCCTTCCCAGGGCTCCTTATGTGTTTTTTGTAACCCACGAGCACATAAAGGCACCAAAGATCTGGGCCCTGCTGTGCCAGGTGCTGTACAGCTGCCTAGTAAGACACTGTCCCCTGAAAAGCTCACAAGCAAACTAGAGGAAGCAAAGGGCTACATTTCCCACTCGCAGAAGGGAAACTGAGATGCAGAGAGAATAAGACTTGCCCAAGGTCATATAAACAGACCATTGTAGGGCAGAGCCCTGGATCCCACTTCCAGAAATACCACCCTATGGCCTTCATATCCAGCTCACCTTCCCTTTTTAAGAGAAAAATCTAGTTGCCAGGGCTTGGACCTCAGTGCCCTGGGTTCAGCTCCCAGCTCAGCCAGAGTGTCTCTGCTTGACTTCAGAAAATCACTTAATCTGCCCTGTGCTACAGTTCCTTGTCTGCCATCTGGAAATAACACTTCCTCCACTCAGATATTACAGTACCCGGATAGCAAATCCCTAGAAGCACAGACTTTCTGATGGGGTCAGGTGAGGGGGGGCCCTGTGCTTGCAAGCACAGAAGCACAGTAGCACAGTGCATCCAAATTTCTCCACCCAGCCACTATGCGACCCTCAAAGGAGAATCTTACCCTGGCTGTGGCAGGCTTTCATTTCTGAAGCTCCTTTTCCACCCTCCCTCTGTGACATCCCCATCTCAGCTCCTTTTGCAGGGGGACTGACAATAAGCCAAGATGTATCCATTTTAAAACTGCTTGCTGAGAACTGCTGTTCTCAAGGATGCCAAGTTCCCAATTTGATCTTCCTTCCTAGTTGGCCCCAGGTGGAAAGGTTTTGCCATCTGGACTCATTAGGGGTCTTTTCCCCTTCAAATGGCCTATACTAATTAGCTCCATTTCACCAACACAATAACAAGGAGTGACACATGGGCTTCTAGCATGACTCAATCTAAACAGATCAAGAAGCACACTATCTCCAACCTCAGGGTTTGTGAGCTGGTTAATTTGCACTGACTCACGAGGGAAAACATGTCTCAGGCAGGATAGTGCAGCACCTGGAGAGGCTAGTTTATCTGTCTAACAGTCAGGAGCTCATCACCAACTTCACTGAAATTGCAGGCCCCTATCACAAGAAAGGAACAAATGATCTTTTGGAGATAGATCAGTCAGGTGTGCAAGCAGGTTAGTCCATGGGCTCCTTCGTAAGGGATTTAGGCACTCAGAGCCTCGCTCTTTCCTGCACAATAATTTACAACAGCGTGAAATGGGAGTAAAAAGCTATCATTCTGGCTGGGTGTCAACTTACATTCACGAGGTACTGATGCACCGAGACAACAGGCAACTCGGTATCTGACTCTATTTCAACAAAGAAATCCCATCTGCTCTGTATGAACGTTGCTGATGATCCGGTGGCACTTTAAGTATAGGTTTGGCCATCAGGAGCATACCTGCATACCTGCAGTTCCTGCTCCAGTCCGGAAGTGGCTGCATCTCACGGCTGTTCTTTACCACGCAATCGGTTCCAAGTTGCTGGCTGGTCAACTAATATTACTAGCTATTCATCAGGCATCCATTTAATAAAATCTTCAAGAGCCCAGGAAGGGCAATCAAACCAATGGGTCATTAAAAAAACCTGTCTGAATGGTTACAGATCCACAACGTTGGAGGATGGGGAATTCTAGCACTTCATTAGCTGGGAAGCACATGAACATATTTATTCAGTCAATTTACCCTCCTTTTATGTTGCATTTGAGATCAAGAAGGCATACAGCAGCTGCAACAATGTGACACTATAGTCAAAGCCAGTGAAAACCAATGATCACATGGTTTCTTGAGCACTGCAAGTTATAAGGCACTCACAAGATACGCCTCCAGCTGCAGCTAAATCCAGGTCAGTGACCAAACTCAAAAGCCACAGAACTTTAATCTCCCCTGCCAGCTCCCCCCGGCCCCAGGGTGCTAGCCAAGTCCTAAGGGACCCCATGCCTCTCCAACCATAGCTTCCCCGCTTCCAATCACCTTCGCTGACAGCAACACAAGGAGTCTCTTCACATGGAAACAGTAAAGGCCTGATTCCGATGCAACTTGGGAAGGTAAATTCAGATCATCTCCACTCATACCAAGGCATTAGTCTAGATCTGACAGAATTTAATCCTAATGGAACAGATACTGACATCACACCGGTTTGGATTAATGTCATGGCACCAAAGAAAATTCTCCACTCCCCTTAGTATAAATAGCACCGAAGAGACTCCAGATTTAGAAAAGGGCAAATTAAATCCGCCTCGATCCCACTGACTTCAGGGGAGTTGTACCTGATTTTCCCCTGAAGCATGCGAGAGCAAACCTAGGTCGGTAAACACGCTGTCCTTTCAATCGATGATATAACCGTTTAAACCAGAGTCTAGCTTTCCTGACCTCTTCGCAGCCTCTCTGATGTTTCAGAAGAAACTCCAGCCTCACATCAGAACAGTGAAGTCAATTGTGGGGCTTTTTGCTTTTGCTGCTTTCCCCCTAATAAAGCCAGCTGCGGTTCCATGCCTCAGCGCAGGTCCCACATGGACCTGCTGCAAAATCTGGAAGCCAGCAACCAGAGCTACTTCATCTTTTAAGCCTCCTAAAAAGGAGTCGGGGCAGATTTTCCAGCTGATGGAAACAGTCCTGGCTCCCCTGGGAGCTGTGCTGCACTATAGCAGCCGAGGAGCTGCCCAGAGCCAGGGCGGTGGAGGAACATCTCTCTTTAGGGGTATTCGGTGATTTACTCAATAGCACAAATATTGGTGGGGACACCAGACCCTGAACACAGGAATATTCCTGCCCCGCCCGCACCGCCCTTTCAGCCCACAAAGACCCCTGGCTCTGGGAGAAACACCCCCCCCCGCCAAACCTGGGGCTGAGAATGAAATATTCATCCCTGCCTCCTTCCCCAATGATACCGCCAAGGTCAAGCTGGCAGGAGGGAGGCTGCCGGGCTTTCGGGGGTGGCTCGGGGCTCACCCAGCCCGTCCTCTCTCTGCTCGGACGGTCCTTCAAGCCATGCCCGGGGCTTTTTAGGGGGCCCCCGTTTCCCCAAGGGGATGCGGGTCCGTCGCCTAGCAACAGAGGCGGGAGGGAGGATGGTTTGGGGGGGACACAGCACAGCTGGCGGCGGGAAAAAAGCCCGGGGAAGCGGGGGGAGGGGTCCAGCTTTACCTCAGAGCCGCGGCGCTGCCGGCCCGGCCCGGCCCGGCGGGTCCCGCTGAGGCGGCGGCGGCGGCGGGACGACAGGGCTCGGCTCAGGGAGGCGCGGACCACACGCCCCGGGCCCCGCGGTCCGAGAGGAGGCAGCGCCGGGCAGGGGTGGGCGAGCTCCCGGCACCAGCCCGGAGCTGGGAGCGGCTGACGCAGGCTTGAGTCACCGGGCGACGCGCGTCAGTGGGAAGCGCGGGCAGGGTCCCGGGCGCTGCGGAGCCGGGCGGCGGGGGCACAGCCGCGGTGGGAGCGGCTCCCGCCCCTCCTGCTGCTGCCGCTGGGGCAGGGGCACGGGCAGGTGGCGGCGTGCCGCCACAAGCAGGCTTGGGCCCCTCGTGGCCCCCCAGCCGTGTGCGCCAGCACCCCGGGGCGATGCTGGCGAGGTGCACCCGCCACGAGCGCGTCACGGGAGACACTCAGAGATTTTGAGTGGGCAGCTGGGGGGCACCCGGGCACCCGCAGCGTTAAAAACATCCCCCGAGTTGTAGAGAAGTCAGGCTGGAAGATCCTGAGGCAAGGTCGTCCCTATCCAAGCCACCCCATGCCAGCCGTCCTCTAAACCAGCGGTCCCCAACCTGTGGTGTGGGCACCACCACTGGCACGTGGCACGTGCTAACTGGGGCCGGCCCGTCCTACCCTGCAGGACCTGCGACCAAAGGGCCGGGCCCCGCTTGCCCCTTGCCTTCACCATGTTTGAAGGGCTGGGTGCGGGCAGGGAACCCGGGTGTCACCAGCATCTGCTGCCCCCACCCGCCTGCGCACCGCCGGCCCCAATGGGGCCCCAAAGCTATATCTTGCAGGGGCCCCAGAAACTTGTGGGCCTGCCCTGGCATTAACGGATTTATTATCATTACTTTATACAACAAGCATTTGCTGGTGGTACCATTTCTGGTACCGTGGTATCATTTTTAAACCAGTGGTGTTCAATCTGTCAGAGTTTGGGAACCGCTGCTCTAAACTCTATGCAACACAACCATCCAGCCTGGCACAACACAGACCTCCCACCCAAACTTGCCACAGGGAAAGCAGGGGAAGCGCAGCAGCCAGTGTCCTCCTTCTATAAAATGTTGTCGTTGTACACTTGAGATCCGGGATAAAGGGCCACATCCGCCACTAGAGCGGAGGGTGAAACCCCCCCACCAGTCTGTACCAATCTGACCATGGGGTAATATTCCTTCCTGACCCCAAATCTGGCATTCAGTCTGATCCCGAGCAGAGGGACAAGACCATCTAGCCAGGAACCTCCAGCTTCTGACCTGTTGTGGCCTTTCACAGCTCTTTGCAACAGCAAACACGCCCTTATTGGTTTTTTCTGTAGTCAAAAATGAGTAAAAACTAAAAACTGGCATTTTCTGAGGGGGCGCCTCAACACTAAAAAAGATTGAGTATCGGTGTTATAGACTCTAATAAAAACTATAGGCAGAGTGCTTCCCTCCCCCGCGAAAGTAAACCACAGGTTAAATGCACTGCCTAGAAATGCTCCACCTGCCTGATTTTCTCCTGACTATACTGTATCAAGTGAAAACGTTAACAGTTTCTCAATGCGCCTTTTAAACCTACAGGGGTTCATGCCCTAAAGCCTAAGAGCCTGGTGTCCCTATCCCACCCTAATAATCATCCTCATGATAAAATAGCTCTCCAGTACCTTTCATTCCAAGATGACCAAGTGTGTTACCAGTCTTCAGGGCAATAGCGGTTTATTTCCTTCCCACATGGGGAAAGTGAGGCACTAAAAATGGAGAACAAGCCGAGATGACCTCTGGGGCTGAACTCCACTCTCAGTAATACTTTGAGGCTTCTTTACTGAGTCAGTCAGGGCATGACCAAAAGTCAATTTACATCAATGGGCTTTGAATGCAGCTCTGGCTCTGGATTTCTACTGGGATCACAGACAGCAGATCTGCTCACTCCCTGACCTGTAGTTTAATCACAGGCACCCGTTATTTTTGCTACAGATGTCAAAGCCCATCATAATGTTATCCATATAATGGGTCTATTGGAAGATTTTGATCCTGCTGTGAGTGATGGAGAGATATAACAAGACCCCACGAAGTTTGTTTAAAAAAAAAAAAAAAAATTAGTACTGAGCATTTGCTGTGAGCACTTCAGTACCAGCAAAATTTGGGCTGGCTTCACACATCAAATTGATTTGCCACCCTGCTATTTATGCAGCTCCCATTCAGTTATTGCCATTTCTATTACAGCAGTGCCTAGAGACTTTATAGAGAGGGCCCCACTGGGGCAGGCACTACACAGATACCTAGTAGACAGATGCCCTTCCCCAAAAAGCTCGGTTATATGGCCAAACAAGACAAAAGAAGTGTTCTGGTCTTTGACTTATAGGTACGAGACTGAGGCTCAGAAAGAGCAAGGTTGGGATTTTCAAAGGGGCTCAGCACTGCCCTGACTCCACACTTTTAGAAAGCCTAGCTTAAGGGACTTGCCCGGGGACACACCCAGAGAATGTGCCAGAGCTGGAAACTGAACCCCAACCTATATCCAAGTCTTTTCCGTTAGCCCCAAGGTTAACCCACTCCCAAGATTTCAGTTGCAAGGTTAAAAAGGTAGTGCAAAGTCCGAAAGGTGCTGGTATTGGGAATATAACTAAACAGGCCTCATCTACCCGGGCAAGTTGGAGCCCCTAGACAGAGGCAGAAGGAAAAAGGTGTGAATCAGACAGAAAGGGGCAGACCATTTTCTGAATGTGCAGATCATTTCTTGTTGTAATTGTTATCCTCCTCCTCCCTGTTCTCTTCTAAATCTCTCCCTTGTTCTCCAGGGCTCTATATTTCATTGCTCTCATACATTTTCAGCCTTTGGGTATTTTCCAGTTTCTAGATTGTTAGGCACAAGATTATTGATTCTCTTCAGTACTTCAGCATTTTTAGTCCCTTCCACCAGCATCCACGTAGTCACATGGAAGATTAACTCGTGCTTTTGAAAGGTATTATTCTCCCTCCCCTCCCTCTTACCCTAACAAAAATCAGGAATGACCGGCTGAACTTGGCACTTCCCATTCCCACCTCATGCAAGTCAAGAGTAAACAAAAGCTTGCAATGAAAGAATTTTTTTTTGCAAAAAATTTGTTGGTCTAATAAAAGACATCATCTCTACTATGAGCCCCAATTGCCTTTTCCTCTAGGCCAATACAGCTCCAACCTAGATACTCAACTCAACCTGGCATTCATTCAATGAGAGTGCCAAGACAAGTCGGCCCATCGTGCATGGCTGATGATGGCATGACAATCACTGCTGCTCTCAAGGCAGAACAATCCTTGGTTTTCCAGTTTCTCCCCCTGATCCTGTTGGGCCTGAGCCTCCTCCAGGACTGGGACAGACCAAGGAGTTAATTCCACTGGAGGCAAAGGAGTCATGCTGACGTCAATCAGATAGGAAAGTACCCAGCGTGTCTCATCAGATGTTGCATAAGATGCTGCTTCACATAAAAAGCACATCACACTCATACTCTGCATTCTGGCTCCTGCTTACCTCCCAGGTGGGAAGGAGGCTGCCAGGCTTTGTTTTGGCCCCAAAGCACAACGTGATTTGAATGCAGACCATCCGAGTGATCATCTCCCCCTATACGTGATAACTTTTGTGATCAGAGGGGACTTGTGAACTCTTGAAACTTGGTGGCCTCATCCAAAGCCCCCTGAAGAGAAGGGAGAGACTCCCACTGGTTTCAATGAGCTTTGGATCAAACCGACAAAGGGAAGGAGGGCAGGAAGAAGAAAGGGGCTTTGTTAAGCTCTCTAAACAGCCTTGCCCTTCCCCAACCTCTTCAAATCATATCTATGTTTTGTGGGTGTTGGTTGTAGCTGTGTTGGTGTAAGGACATAGGAGATAAGGTTTTTTGGGTAGATGTGATATCTTTTATTAGGCCAACTTTTTCCAACTAAATAGTTGGTCTTGTAAAAGTTATCACATTTACCTAAAAAACTTTGTCAATCATATCTAGACATTCCTCCAGGAGATGTGACAGGTTGGGGACTATACCTATACAAACTTAACTGTGTTATACACACACACACACACACACACACACACACACACACACGTAGAGGTTATTGTGGTTACCTTCCTTGTGGATCACCGCCTCCAATTTATAGCAGGGCAATAAAAATAAGCATAAGCTATGAATCAATTAAGCTGGAAGTGATAAGTTTCTAACCATCAGAGGAGTGAGGTTCTGGAACAACCTCCCAATTGAAATGATGGGGACAGAAAACCAAACAAATCTGAAACATGATGACTTCATGAACACACTGATATGAAATGGCTTCATGCAAGAGCAGAGAATTGGAATTGATGGCCCTATCCTGTGCTCATGTATTCCTAGTAGGACATCCAGTGGTCAGACTATACCTAGGAAGCTAAAGCAAGGCCAAAGGGCCATCAACACTGAACAGCTTTAACTTGGTAGGAAAATGGAGTTGCTACTATCAGCATCATTGACTTTTATCAACTCTGCCCAGCAGCCAACACATGGTTTCAAGCACGGAAGAGATGCAAGCAGATGTTAGAGGCCACTTTTAAACAAGTCATGACCTCCAAGCAAAGGGATGGGGGAGGTCTCCTGTCTCTGGCAACTGATGAACAAGGGGGAACCTTCCTCAAGGTCACCAACCCAAATGCAAGAACTCTCAAGAGCGGGGAGCAGACTGTGTTCAGGCATTAGTTGCCTTGCCAAATTACTAACTCTCCTGTGCTGCCTCTGAGTAAAGCGTGTGCTGTTAAGGAATGAAGATTTTTGCCAGAGGACTTCTTATTTCAACTATAGCATGGTCCCCAGGGGGTTAAACCAGAGCACCCATGACTAGGTGAGACACTAGGAGAATGAGCAATATGACTGGGGAGGTCTTGACACTTCCCTTTGTGGCTCAGGGCAGTTAAACGAAGCAGTCTTTGGCCAGGCTGGGTGTCAGGAAGATGTGTGACCCAGGCAATGTGCCTTAGAGGCCAACCATCTGAAGTAGTGACTAAACTCTAGCCAGACATCTCTTGGATGCATGGGGAGATGTTAAGGATGAGTCCAACTAACAGATCTGTGGCTGTCCTTTGGGGTGGGGGGAAGAGGGGGGGTGAGCTGCACCTGCGGCACCATGCTCATAGCCAGATGTAGTTCACCACATGAACATGCACCATTATTCAGTGAGGGTCTGATCTCACACGTACTGAAGCCAAAAGAAAGAGAGTCCCACTTGGCTTTGATTCAAGCCCACAGTGCTCTCTATGGGCTGAACTAGCTTTTCATGGCACTGAGCACAGAATGGAGCCAAATACTGCTAGGTCAGGACTAGATCAGATACTAATTAGAAGTGAGACAATAACACTTCAGGCTAAATTTACCCCTCAAGTAATTCCACTGGAAGCCAATGGTGCTTTGACGGAAGTGGAGCTGGCCCTGGGTCTTCTGTCCAGAAAGGCTGGAGTACAATCAGAGTTTGCAATCTGAAACAGAAGCACATGGGAGGGAGCCTGGGATGCATTACAACTCAATCTGGGTAATTAAATCAGGGACCAAGTCAGCAAGTTTTGGATAACTGCCATGGCAGGAGCTCACCGCTCAAGTTCAGCAGCCCTGTGCAAAGTCTCATCAGATACACCAAGGTGACTGTGGCAAGAACCATTTAATTTGCTCAGAGTGACCTTGACCGGCTTTCTACGGCATAGGTGAAGCTGGGGGTGGAGGTCCTGCTCTTAAACATGAGGAATAAGTCATATTCTGAGAAAGGCTGAGATGCCCAGATGCTGTCCCATGCAAATACTACCAAGCCTAGGTCTGTTCACTTCCAAGATGAGACAAGAACAGGTGTGATCAGTCTACTATAGCCATATGTGCCGTCATACCTGGAGACCAGTGCCCATGCTGTCGTTTCGCAGGGGGCTTTGGCAAGACAACCTACCTCCTCAATGTGTCTCCATCCTCTCCCAGGTGGGTAGCAAAGAAGGGCACTTTTTAATAACAGGCAAATTCCTGAGAGGTTGATTCCAATGTCTTTGCTGCCAGTGTAACACAGGACTAGCTCCATTAAACTCTGCGCTGCTGAAATCAGAATTTGGGATTTAGTCTGCACCCATGTAGGGCTTTTCATCCTGTGACCACTGACACCCTCCATTGGCCTCAAAACACAGAAGCCACCCTAGGAGGGGCTGCCCACAAGATATGTGGAAGCAATGCATCACCCAGAGGCCCTGTGCCCTTCTGTCACCACGCCAGTTGAATGCCCTTCCGGCGGGCTCCCCACTGCTGCACCAGCCCCACCTTCTACACACCAGCTAGACCATCTGCTCCAGCTTCCTGCTCCATCGGGTGAAAAGTTTCCAGGCAGTTCTGGTCCTGACCCTCCTGATCCTCATACCACACCATAGCAGAAGCAACAGAATAAGTGTCAGGATAGATCACTTGCTAATCAGGTGCAGCATCATGATGTGGTCCCCGAGTAAGGGTATAAGGACTTCCCATCTTTCTTCTGCCCTTGCTGCCAAGATCAGGTGTGTAGGGGCTTGAAATACCCTCGCCTCCTGTACTTGAGGATTTCTTTCACTTTAGATGGTCCCTTGCATGAGGTCTGGGCAGGTTAGGGTCTTCTTAGACCAGGGTCTGGGTTTATATAGCTGATGTCCCTTTGCTCTGGGACAGTCCAGGCTTACAGTCTTTCAGAGCAAACTACAAAGGACTGAACAGGGTATATGCCGATATCCTCTCAGTGTATAAACCCTCAGCCGCATAGAAAAGGCCCATTCTATGACCACGGAAAATAAATGTAGCATTTTTAGCTTTGCATTTCTACGAGCCTCTTTCATCAGTGTATTTCAAAGCAGTTCGCACCTCTCCTTTATGTTCATAGCAGCCTTTTATACAACTAAGTATATCCCCATTACAGCCTGGTAACCGAGGAACAGAGATGTTAGGTCAATCTAAAGCTAAACAGCCTTAGAGGTATATAACCCATTGAGCTAATCTCTGGGACACCTTCCCTCCCAGTGTTAGACACAGTACTCATTTCTAGCCCCCTGTTCTAACCTCCACACCAATGCCTGCAAACAGCAGCATGCTCAAAAACAAGGAAACTATCTGCGGTGATGACGATGAAAGCAGCAACAGAAGCAGAAGATACAAAACCATGCAAAAAAAATGTTGGAGATAGGCTAAAATGATCTCTTTTCCAGAATAGCTGTAAGGAGTTTGGCTTTGATTGGTCCAGGTGGGATCACTTAAGATGCAGACTGAGATGGGGAGCATTAGACAGAGCCTCAGCCTTTTCCACTGATCAGTCAGTGCACAAATTTCAAGAAACCTCAGGATTAATTGAGAAGATGAGAGCTTGTGCATGCGTAATGCTTCCCCTTAAAATACCAATACCCTGGAGGCACAGCAAAGGTTTAATGCATTGCTCGAATATAGACACATTTCCATAAATGCACAAACAGCAGCCTATAAATAACTCCCCGAATTTACAGCTATTCTCATGTGACCCTGATCCCCGCATCTTCTGCTGCCATCTGTCACCATGGTGACAGTATCACATGGCCACCAGGCATTCATTCATGGCAATTTCGAGCTGCCACAGAGCAGAAGATATGTGGAAAACAATGAATGATTTTAAACGCTAACATTTCAGTTCTTTGAAGGGATGGTTTAGCAGGGAACATGTGATGGGAGGGTTACTGATTCTGCTCTTCGAAAGGATGATGGAGGAACAGCATATCCACACTGGCATGGCACAAGCTAATAACCGAGACAGACAATGTTGTGTATGAGAAGGGACAGAGGGATACAAAAACAAAGACAGATTGATGGTTATGCATGCATGTGTGTAAAGAAAGATGCAGAGAGGTGTATGGGGGCAGAAACACCAACAGACAAACGGACCCCTTCAAGATTTGGCCCTAAGTATGTTCGGTGCTGAACTGACAGCCTAAAATTTGGGTGTGATGTTCAGGTATCCCTCCAGCAGGGACAGAACAAGCTTCCCCAACCACTCTGTCCATATGCTCTGGTCCTGACACGGACCTTATCTCCACACTGAAAGGACGTTCAGGTTATTCAGCAAGTGGCTACAAGCAGGTGCCTTTCCCAACCATGCGCTGGACAGTATACAACTAAACTCACCCCCTTCCTAAGATCTGGCATCATTAAACAAAGGCCACGCTGAAGGTGAACTTTCTTCAGAGACACAGCAGCTCCTTCAAGCCCCTTCAGCCCATCCAGAACCTCCACCTGTGGAGAAACCCACCTCCCTTTTGCCTAGATGGGGCATTGACGGATCTCTTAACCCTGTCCTAGGAAGATCAACCTCTGTTAGTGAGGCATGAGGGTTTGGGACAAACCCTGCAAGTCTAGTGCAATGAGGCTGCCCCTCTAGCACTCAGATTTTTGGTCTAAAAGCGGGAAGTGGGGGGTCCCATGGGATCGGTATGAGAATATCCAAGCGAGTACATCAGCAGACTCAGTGTGCAAAGCCATCTGAACACTCAGAGCTGTCAGGCTGACCTACATTAACATGATCATAATCTAAGGGAATAAGGCCCTTCTGTTCTAAATATGGATCCGCTGGGAAAGCCACCGTTCTGTCACCCTTCGTTCCAGAGCCTACAGTATTATGTTCAACCGATACCGAGGAAAACAGAGCGTTTTGGGAAGGGCATGGATCCTCCCGATTCAGTCCATAACAATGCCTTCCTCTTATTTAGGACTTTGATCCATGGTTTCACTCCTTACAGACGAAGTCAACAGCTTTCCCCATTGAAATGGGGCTGCTCTCAAGGGGAAGAATGATTGACCCAAAGTCAATGGCACAGCTGAGAATATAACCCAGGTTCTCCATCCCACCCTGGTACCCATTCTACTAGGCTGCACTGCTGGCCACAAGCAGATGAGGGGGAAAGCTAGCTATTAAATGATCAGAAGACAGTATAAACACACTTGTATTATCCACATACCCCCCACTCCCAAGTTGAGACATGTGACTTGGTTTAGGAAGGTAGAAAAATGGACAAAAGATTTTTCCAGATCCATGGTTGAATGCTAACCTCATGGACGCCAGACCACTAACAGCAGGGAGGCAGTTTCCATCAAAGCTGCTGCTGGGGCCTGTTGGTTAATCTTCAGCAAAACACCTCCTTCCAGATCTATGGTCAGGTTGAATGGGGGCAAGTTTGCATCTTACAGGGATCTATTTGCCATAGGGAGAATTCATGAGTGGATGATTCCTTTCCACCATGGTGCTTGCTGCCTGGCTGGGTTTCCAAAGGGACTAGAGACAACACATAGCTTTGAAAGCATCAAGCTAGGAACTCCCTAGCCCTCACCTCCCCTGTTCCAACCCTCAACCTTTCCCCCTTCACCTCCATCCTGCGAACCTGACAAGCATCAATTTTGGGGCCCTGCATAAGGCAGATTTCTGTTGCTGAGCAAATTCATGGAGATGAGTCTAGAGCAAAGCATGCATTTATACTGCATGTGCTTCTATTGATCTCAGACTGAGCTAGACCAAGGAGCCCATGGGCAATGCCGGAAAACCCAGCTCAGTCACCTCTGCTGCCCATGCAGCAGCAGCTACCTCCAGCACTTCGCTCCAGGCCCCCAACCTTCCCTTCCTTGCTGAGCTAGTACCAAATTCATGACAACCTATGTATGCCATGATGCCCCCTTGCGCCCCACTTACCCCTTGCAGCCGTGAAGGGAAATACTTAGTGGAAGTATCATGAGAGAGTACAATGAAGGACACTGTGAGAGGTTTGCTCCAGCCCCAGACCACCCCAGAGGCCCCTTGTGGACCATGCTAGTGCCCTGACACTCACTGCCATTGGGATGACTAGGAGCTTTCAGCCCATAATCAGCCCCTCTCCTTGAAGACAGCTCACTGCCACTCCACACACCAGAAACCCCCCTTGGGAGGTGCAGAGGGGATTGCCTTTGGGTAAGCTTTATGCTGCCACTTTTGGGGCTCCTTATACTTATCAAAACTGGGAAAGTGCTCTCCCAAAGCCCTGCAGAGCACAGATACCTGCCATCAGCCTTTTGCTGGTTGTAGCATGGGAGTGCCTTGGGCAAACCAGCCAGTTCCAACTGCATGGTGGTAAAACCTACCTTGGCTGCACTGCTAACTTTCTAAGACCAGGAGCACTTGTCTCACCCCTTCCCTGCCTCTGGAGCCAATAGTGGGTCACAAGCAGCATGGCTAACACCCCTCTCTGAGATACTGGGGAGCCAGAAAGGCTCTGGCACTAGCGTGCAATTGCTATTCTGCACTTGTCCACCGGCAAGCACTGCTCAGGGGGTTGGCTCTGAGCACCACTTTACCCAGCTGCGGCCTCTAGCAGGGAGCAGCCCTGCAGCCACAGGCAACCCAGTAGCTGAGAATTTGCCCAGAAAAAGCCCTGGGCTGCGTAGCTTGTTAAGCAGCCCGTGCCATCATAGCAGGGGCGGATGGAGGAACTGACTGCCCCTTGGTGCAGCTAAGGGGATGGAAGGGGCCAAGGCGCTCAGTGCTGCCCACAGTCCTGCTGAAAATAGGAGAGAGACACGTGAAAGGAAAAGCTCCCGGCTTTGGCTGGTGGCCATTTCTCACCTTTCCTGAAGCCTCCTGCCCAGCTCTGCACTTGAAGAGGACAGCTCATATTTCACAGCCATCATGTGATTTTCCAGGGTATATTTTAAGCCTCCTCTTTGACGTCACACCCTCTTCCCCATCTCCCCGGGCTTCTGCTCTGTACATTTCCAGGCGAGCTGAGTCTCAAGTCTCACCTTCAACTTGATCTTTTCCTCAGCACGAAGGACTGGCAACCCTTGCAATGAAACCATAATAATAGCCAGAGGATTTGTAGCCGGCCTCCCTTGTACTGGCTCTTTGTCTTTCAGTTGCTCCCACAGCATCATTTCCCCTGAGACACAATGATCGGCCCCTCCATTTTCTTTATCCACTGTGCAGAAAGCCTCCCCTTTCAGCAGCTGAATAGAGTCAGTGACGAGGGAAACAGTGCTTAATAACCCCCCTTAGTGGAACAACAAAGGGCTGGCAAATTAAGACTAAGTCACTGAACCAGATAATCATTGTTATTATTTGCATTATGGGAGCACCCCGAGGAGATCAACCCTCCATTATGCTACTCATGCACACAGTGAGGGACCCCGAGAGCTCACAAACCAGTTAGCCCAGACTGGGAGGGAGGAATATTATCCCCATTTTACAGATGGAGAATCAAGGCATGGTGCACCTGAGTGACTTGCCCAAGGTCATACAGGAAGTGTGTGGCAGAGCTGGGAACAGACAGCTGAATTTCTGAGCTGCCTTCTGTAACAGGGAGCAAGCCCTCCTGCAGAAGCCAGCTGGCTAGGCAACCCACTTAGTCCTTCCCGCCTTGACAGCGGGCCTCGCCTTCCTGTCAACAGAGTGGTACAATGAGATTATTATAGACGAGGAATTTAATGCAAGCAAAAGGCTAACCACCCTCGCAAAACAAAAGCTCTACCCTCAACACGGTCAACAGCAGAAGGGGCTTCTCCACCCTCCACACACACACGAACCTGGCAATGAGTCTCAATCCTTTCCTACGTCTAAAACAGGAAAGGCGCTCAGTCCAGCTTAGGCCTAGTAAGCCATCCAATTGACCAGTCAAATATCGTCAATTGACCAGTCAACTGACTGCATAATTTTTGACCAGTCAAAGATTATAGCAATTTTGCAGAAGGAAAAAAAAGGTCTGTATTTTTTGTAGTTTTCTGGACAGAAATATGATTTGTATTGTTTTTGACACATTTCCTAATGGAAAACTTGTGCTTTTTTGGTGTATTTTTTGGACCTATTGGCAATTTAAAAAATAAATAAATAAAAAAATTTTGACTGATCAACTTACTGAACTTTATTTGATCAGTCAAATACCCAACTCTATTCCAGCTCTCTTCGATCTCTGCCAACACTTGCCACAAGGAAGTTGCCTGCAGCAAATTGCAAAGCTGGCAGTTTTATAATGGAGACCCTGAGGACTGGCCCCCCCATTCACACCTACCTGGAGTGACACCGGTTTCCAGTCACCGCAAGGGAACTTAGAGTCAGATCTCTGACTGCCAAGTCAGCTGAGCCCCACAAATTCAATCCATACAGAGCCCTAAGCAGGGGTCTAGAGCAGGCACTACTGAGGTGGCTCACAAGTTGGTCAGGGTCACCTGCAGTGGGAGACCCCCAAATGTACCCTTGTGCTATAAGGGATCATGCAGTAGCTGGTACTCTGCCAATGGGACCCTGCCCTGGGCTGGTGCTAGACAGTGCCAGAGTGCAGGTGGTGCCCTCATGTTGATGCAGTGTAGAACAAAGTCCCTCCTGGCCACATGTTATATTAGTGGTCTGGTGGCACTTTCCCACAAGAGAAGAGATCACTCTCAACAATCCTACAGTCCCAGCCAGATCCCAGCTGTGCCCTACCTGCCTGCATTTCCCCTTTGGGTTCATCTGCAGATCCCAGCCTTCGCTGCTGTCACCATGTGGACCCGCTGCTGTGTCCCTCCCCAGAAACTCTTAAATGACGGGTAGAGGATCCATGTCCAGACACAAGGCTCAAGTGATCGGGCATCTCTGTCACTCCTTATGAGGCCAAAGCCTCACCTCCCCCTGCCCCTTTGCAAGGGCTGCATTTCCCCCTGGTGCATCCATAGAAGGAAGAGTCACTCCTTTGTTCCAGCCTGCCTTTGTGCCTGGGTCCTAAATGGGGACAATCAGGATCTTTACTAGTCTGCTTTACTGCAGGACCCAAGCTAAGCCAGAAGGGACTCTTTACCAGCTTAAGCAACAACCATTTGAATCATCTCCAATTCCATGCAGCCACAAGCAGGGTGTTTTCCCTTCTGACGGAGGCCTAGCCCCCCACCGCCTGAGGACCTTACAGATATCAAGGAGGCAGTAGCAAGTCTTTTCTGAAAGGGCCCCATCCTCATGAGTGGATGGTTGTCTGAACAGCTATCATCTGTCTGGCCATAAGCCTCCTCTACTCATACAGAGGCACTGGAATAGCCCCCGTTAGGTATCGACAAGCCTCAACCACTGTACAACAGGTAGCTTGGCAGGAGAGACCATCTGCCCAGGTTCTGGCTGAGCTTTACCAAGGGAAAAGCTCCTTAGGTGGATGCGAGACCAGCCGAAATGGGAGGAGCAAGGGAGCTGCATGATGGCCTCCCTTGTTGATAGAGATTCAGTCCCAGAGTTTCCTCACTGCTTGACCTCAACTGATGGACCCTCGCTGCCTTTGATAGAGGGTTGCATCGGTGCATCTATATATGGATTTAGCTGCTCTGGTCCCCCAGTGTGGGGAGGGTCTGGTAGTCAAAGCAGCTGGCTGACTCACATACTTGGAATTGATTTGGCTTGGAACATGAAAAATCATCTTTAAAAAAAAATAAAATTAACATTAAAAAACAAACAAACAGTCAGTATTGCAGAACACACAGAGAACAGGGATAGGACATGGCCAAGGATGGGACCAAGAAAAGATAGAAAAAGGAGGCATGACAGGCACGGAACAGGGAAAACTAATGAAGGGGAAGGCAGTGTAAATAGAAGTGAGAAAGGACAAAGAGGAAAAGCAGGGCGGGGGGAGGCAAGTTGCTAGAGACATTTGTCACGAGCTGGTTGGAGTCTATGTGTGTTGCAGTTCTGGTCGCCTTTGTGGCAAGAGCTCCCATCAGCTGGCAGCTGGGTCTGGGAGCCAATTTGCAGTAAGGAAGGCTCGTTCATGAGCATACATGGAGGGACTGCTAGAGAAGCTACATCAAATGATCCAACAGCATTGGAGATCAGGCCCCCTTCTCTGAGCTGGCCCGGACAACTGCATGGGACTATTGCCAGCCCAAACACTGCTGGATGAGCACAGTGCAGGGATCCGGTTCCAGCGGGATCAGTTGTCTTACGGCCCATTTAATAAGAACACGTGTTCTAAAAGGCTCTTCCCTCCCACACAGGACAAGTACAAAAAGAGTCGATGAATGCTGGTTTCTCCCCTGGGTGCCAAGTGGTCTGCCCAAGTCTGGGTCTTGAGCTATGCAAGGTAGAGGAGCTGTGGAGGTAGTGAGGGGCTGTTTTGCAGGCCTGGATTCATAAGCTAGCTCCAAATGTGACCACAAATTATCCGAGCCCTCTCAGGATCCATACTTTTTTTCCCAGGATTGAGGGAAAGTGGAAACTGCCTCTCTGCCCCATACTATGTGCACTTCAACCAGCCTTGAGGACTCAGTCCTCAGCCCTGGGCATCTGCAACCTGAATGTGGCAGGGAAGGTGCGATATGCATCACAAGAATGAAAGCACCCAGAGAGCTGCATAGAGGAGAACGAAAGCACCCTTCTCTCCCCTCTCCCTGAGCAATTACTTATTCTTTGGCATCAGTGTTATTGATAAAGGATTTAAATGCAAGGACAAAACGAGGACGATGCAGTGCCTGTTCCAAATACCTTTTGACCCAAGTAGACAAGGCACACATAGAAAGGACAGTTATCCCATGTTCATGGATGGGGCTTTAAAGGAATTGGATGCTGAACTGCAAGGCTTTTTTGAAAATCCCATCCTAAGTGACTAGGCCCAATTTATATGCTGAAGCCAAAGTAAAAGATGGAAATAGTACAGATGTGTTGATGCTGCCCATGACCTTCAGCACCAGACAGTCCTTCCTCAACACACCCAGATTCCTTCAACCCTTTGTATCTCATCCTCTCCTCCTACCTGTTCCACAGGATTGTTAGTGTACCACTTGCCCACCAGCTCTTCTTCCCATTACCGTACTGCTGCAGTCCTGTGCTCACCCCTTATGCCAAAGGCAACTCCTCAGCTCCCTGCTCTCGCTTACCCATTCCCTGAATGATCAGATTCTCCCATGCAAAGTTATTGCTTTGACAGCAGCCCACTTAATTTCCAGCACTCGCATATATTCTGGGGCAGAAAGTTAGCTTGCCTAATGGAATAGGTGGTCTAAGCAGCTGCCTGGCACACATCAAACTATGGGGAAGTGCAAGAATCACTGGGCTATCTGGGAAAACGTTTTTGCCAAGAAGATGCCGTCAAGCACAAATATACAGACTTCAAGTACAAATGCCTAGTACCCAAGTATAGCTGACATATGCCAGGCAACCAGCCAATACACCCGACTACACTGGACTAAGCGTAAGACTTGTACCTTGTTCCAGAAATGCCACATATTACAGAACAGCCCTTTCCCTGCGATTCAATGGCCTCTATAGTAGCTACTCTAACTACAGCTTGGGGAGAAGGAAAGGATGGGTCAAGGGCAACCCTTTTCTGTATAACCATGGCCAGGTCCCTGTGCATTTGTACAGAGCTTAGCCCACAGGCACTTGATGTTGGTCAAGATTTGTAGGGGCTACCACAGTACAAAAATAATAATAATATACTAAGGATTTGGTTTGGCTGTTTATAGTGACTGATATCCTTTTACTTGGGGTTTTGTGGATTGCAGGCCAAGAAGAGTTAAAAGCCTGGATGGCTAGAGTTCTGCGAAAAAGCAGCAGAACATTTGGGATCTGTTATTCCACCAATCTCAGGGCGTTTCATGAACTGCCAGAATAGATAAAGCACGTAGGATGGTAGGACAAGCCCTGAAACAATACATGCACAGGGGATGCTGTAACTGAGTAAGCTCATTAATCAATAAGTTGCAAAGGCACATGGGCAAATATGATTGATCATGAGGAAAGCACATAGAATGATACAACCAAGACTGGGTAAGATAGACACAGAAAGGCTAATTGAAAAGATCATTAAAATAGCAAGTTGTAACATGCAATGCAGGCTTGATGTAAATGCATCTAAGGTACAAGAAGAATAAAATAGAAATGCACTTTGGATTGGCATTTAACCCAGCATTAGCCCAGCTGTCAGTCAGTTCAGTCACTTAGCTGATGATGCGAAGAGGCTACGCTGAGTGTATACTTGTAGTTTGAATAAGCATGCAGCAGCTAACCCACATTGAGTAGGACCTGACAGGTTCATGGAGGCAGCAACATGGCTTTCTGCGGATTTTTCTCCACAGTTCATAACTGTATGCTTTACTCAGACTTCACCCTCGTGGCTATTCCTCTTCATTTCAATCATGATTGTTGATTGAGATTACTTGATATTGTTTCTGCTCCTGGACTGGATAACCTTCACTTTGATCGCTTGTGGTGTAAACTGTGGTCTCCAGCATGCACTTGTCTCCAAATGCTTCAGTTTGCACAAGCAAGCCTGTTGTAAATACTATCATACATTAAGTTTTATCCAAGTGAACATTCACAAGTAAGCTTGAAGTGTCCTGGTCCACTCCTCACAAATTTTAATGGATACATTTTTGCAATGCTTGCATCATACTAGCAGTAATCCCCAGTACATCTGGCCTTGGTCATTAGCGGTCAGTAAAGATCTCATGGCATTTCCCACTAAGATCTGGGTATTAACTCTCAGTTGGTGGCCAAATTTCAATTTTGGCTAAGTCTATTTTGCCTCTCTCACTTCCATCTGGGCTGCTGCATTCAGACACAGGGAAACAGGCAGCCATGGACGAATGTACTCCTATTTCAGCTGCACACGCAATTCTTCTTCATTTCCCGTGCTGAACTGCTCTGGATCTTTGCAACACCCTGTTAAACAACTGTTATGTTCTGCCCCAGGGGTAGCAGTCTTCTAGAGGCGGCAGCTGCAAATGCCCTCCTTCATATACAGGCTATGACTGTGTAAGTGGTAGTTAGTTCATTGGTCCCCACATCCAATTGGTACCTTCCTAACTCTTCATCTTGCAAGGCCAAAGAAAATGGTGCTTCGTCCAAAATTTGCATTACATATTAGACTTCCTGAAGAGATGAAGTTAATCTGTCAGCCACAGAGCATTTTTTTCAGAAGGCAGTAATCCTGTTGTAAACACTGCAACTGGGAGGGGGAAAAAAATTGCTCCTGTATTCCTTAGGTACTGGACACAGCTATCAGCTTCATACACTGAAAACATACTGGAGGATTTAGGATCTTTCTCCCCATCCATCCTCAAACTACATGTTAACACAGCCATCAGGATAGGATCCAAGATTTACTTTCTGCGTTTGTATGTATGGCTAAGAGTTAGGTGGAAAGGCTGGCTCGTGTGTGCACATACGCACATTTGGGGGGAAGGGGGTAGAAATCCACCCCAACCTATCTTTGGGAGGATTTGGACCCAAGTTTCCAGCTGATCCCAATTCTGTTGCATATTTGAGATGCTCTGCAGGGCTGCAGTGATGAAACACAGGCCCCTGCCCACCTTGTACTACCTGTCCTTTCACTGGATAAAGTGCTGCGAACAGAAAGCATCCACCACCTTCTATGCAGCATTTGGCCCAGCTTATCTAGACCATTCACAGCTTTAGATTCCCTTCTCCACCCCCTTTCATCACCCTCATGCTGTTTGCTCTGTTCCTGCGGCAATCGCTCTGCCAGTCAGGAGGGATGTGGTTCTCAGGCGACCTACTTTAATTCACTCAGAATCCCAAGGAAAAAAAGAAATAAATAAATAAAAAAAATCAGCAAATGAAAGCAAGAGATCAGCAAATGTAGCCAGCCTGATCTAGTAACAGGAGCAAAGCGAGTCTGCCTCCCCACCAGGTCGGTATATGGGCACGATTGGACATTGCTGGTTTTCTTCCAAGATCTCAAAGCACAACATGAACAATATCCATACTAGGAATAAGAATTACCTTGCTCTTACTTGTGCTTCTCATCAGGAGATTTTGGATGCTTCATCCAGTTAGTCACATGCTGCCAGCCTGAACTAGCTGCAGCTGATATATTCACAGGCTGCACACATGGGAGGGGATTTGCATCGGGCTGCTGTTACCTTCTTGCCATCTGGCACAGTGAGAACAATCAGCACCTACTCAGCCTGGCTGCAGTAGCTCATCCAGTCTGAGCGCCTCTGCAAAGACTGCCCATCTCGGGGCACAGCTGCGGCCGACACCAGTGCAGCACCAAGGCCAAGATGCTGAAGGTGCGATTGGCCTCATGCCATAATGTTATGGCTGGAAGGATAGGGATGGTTGCAGCCAGGCAGAAGCCTGGGGATCATGACTTCACATGCTCTAGAGAAGGGCTGTGGGCAGAAATTGAGAGGCCCAAACACTGCGCTCTAGTGAGTGGCTAGCTGTGGGAGCTCTCCCCAGGCCAGGTGGCAGCCTGTCCAACAGGACTCCACCCCAGGTAGTCTTGGCTTATGCATTTCTCTCTTGAATGATGGGCCAGATCCTCAGCTGGTGTAAGTAGACTCTATTGACTCCGGTAGAGTTATGCTGATTTACATCCACTGATGCTCACATCCCAAATGGAGGCTGCAGCCTTCACTGGTGGCGAGCACTGAGTAGCACAGTAATAGATCAAATCCCCAAGGGCCTTACTCAGGTTGATCTTTTGTTTAGGAAGGGGTTGGGTGGAATTGAATAAGGACAGACTTATGAAACTTCAGTAAAGACCTAATCCTGGCCTTACTATTCGTAAACTAATGCCATTTGTAGAAGTGAGATAAGACAGAGTGGCATAAAAGAGGTACCACCATGAAGGTAAATCCTGGTTGTCATGTCACTGCTCATTAAAAGCAGGAGCTGAAAGAAGAAATCCCATCTGTTCTTCTGTTCTTAGCTTTAAGGTGTAAGCAGAAAGCAGTCAAGCGCCGGGAAGGCCTGGATACTTCATATATGTGGTACCTGACTCAGATTGCAAAGTAGCTTCCTATGCAGGTAACTATTGGCTTCACTCAAGTTATAAGAGAGTAAAACAAGAATTAGGCCCAACTTTCTTACTCCTAAGTGTGTAAGAGTTGAACTGGTCCCATGGCTGGGCAGCCGTCTTCAGGAAACTGAATCATCTGAGGTTCTCTTTTATTTTCATAGCTGCAATAATCGATGCATACGTATGCAGGACCGGGAGTTTGAGTTTGGGTAACTAGTTTGTGGAATAATGGGGTAACTTTCTATACATTCTTTTACCATATAATTATCTCTAAGTTTTACAGTGAATGTAACAATAAAGCAATTGCCATAGTTAGTGTGGGAAACTATTTCAATACGTACATGCACCTTGGGGAAACAATCTCTTTATTATCCCGTTTCACTTAAGTTTCAGATAAAAAGAAGCAAAAAAACCTAAGTAGGTTGGTGCACCTGCTGCTGTTTAGGCAGGCTTGCCCCCTTAAGAGTCTTTATCTGCAAGTGGGCTTGTGTGCCTGCAGCCCCACTCCTTGGCTTTGCTCCCAGCCTCTAGGCCAGCCCTTAACACACAAAATAATAATCCCTGGCCCAAACAAACAAATAAAGCAAACCTTCAGCCTTTTCCCAGGCAGCAGAAGGCCCTTCAGTTCTGGTCTTTCCTAGATGCAAGCTCTTCCAGGTTTCAGTCCACTTCCAGCCAGCAAACTACTCCATCCCAGCTCAAGCTCCTTGTTATTTCTCCCTTTGGGCTTTTAACTGCCTGCTAATCACTCACAGCTGGGCTCCTACCTCAGGGCTGTCTGCTTCCCTGTCTACATGAGAAAGCAGCATCAAAGTGTCTGAGACTGTGCCACCGTCAAGGGCAGCGAGGCTTTTTGCTCTGTGTCTCAAACAGTACATGGTCTGGGACTGCAGTGCTGACAACTTTATATGTTCAAACAGTGATGAACCAGCCCTGCCCCCCCAAAAAAAATCTTGGTACGGGCTTAGAAATAAGAGCATGTAATGAGCAGTAAATGTGAGGGCCTTTTTATTGGCCTCCTGGTGCTGAAATATAACTTGCAGTCAAGGACTTGTACGGGATAGGTTGAATAGGGATGATCCTGCCTCAAGTAGAGGGAATAGTTCCCTTCCAGCCCTGCTTTTCTATGAGTCAAGGAGAGCTAAAATGTGTATTAATGAGAGTTAAGATGTGCATGTTGCTGGTGGTGGTGGCGTTATGGGAGTGTCCAAACTAAGCAGGAGTTAAAGCATTGCTCAGGCTGCGGGCTGGCTTTCTGCGCAAGCGTGGAGTCCAGCCCGATACAGACAATGGGCCAGTAAATCAGCACTGAACTCCTTGCTGATTTGTACCAGCAGAGGATCTGGCCCTGCAGTGTTTTGCTGTAATTCTCCTGCCTGTCAGGCTGGGTTAAGCCATACCCTGTCAGCCTCAAAACTGTCCAGGAGAGGCCACTGGTAGAAGTCAATGCTGGCTTTGATGGGACAATGCTGGCAGATGCCAGCTGAGGGTCTACCTCATCATCCATGAGCAGCTATGTAACCCAGTGTGAGGCATTTGGAAAAGGGGATGGGAGGGGATTTTACCACCCATTGGTGGGGGGAGAGGAGTTGCCCCATTTCACAGCCCTTGAGGTGCAGTTCTCTGTGACGTGTGACATGACAGCTGTTTGCTGTTGGCTGGTTGGGGATGTAGTGTGGCCCAGGACCTCGGCCTCGCACCTTCCTTCCAACCTCATGGGAGACGGGCCATCAAAATGCCCAGCACAGATCCACCCATTGCAGGTCACAAGCTAAGCCACAGCCTCAGACAGCAGCTTGGCAGCTTGTAGCAGGGTTCAACTCTCAGCCCAGAGCAGAAGGGAAGTGGAAGGAAACAATAGGGTGTGGGGAAATTTGTGGTCCACGTGCACCCGCCTGCCTAGGCTGAGGATACTTTATGAGCAGTCCCTGGGCAGACATTCATGACTTCATGGACAGATGTATTCTGGGGATTGACAAACCTGCTAACAGGGATTGTCAAAAGTTAATTATGTCACAGGGACAGCAAATAATTCTCCTGTGCAAACAAGAAAAGCAAGGGCAGGAGACAGAAACTGACCCAAGGAGCCCAAGTGAATTAGGTACCTATCTGCCCTAGGCTTTGGGCACTGAGCTCCCAAAAGTCCTTCAAAAAAACCTGCCCTAAAGAAAAAAAATGCCTTCTACTGACTTCAGTAGATGTCTTGATACCACTGGGCTATAGACCAAGCCCATAAGGAGAAAGGGTCATTGTTGCCAACTCTTCTCGTTAGGTCCCCAATACGTGGCATTCCTCTTGTAGCTCCACCTCCTGGAGTCAGGTGATTGACCAAGCATCTCAGCTTGCATTAATTAGGCCAGTAAAATTGTCAGCTTCTCACTGGGGGGGAGGAGGGAATTGCAAGTATGCCTCCTAAAAGGCCAGAAGGCGGAAAAAGAGAACTCAAACCAGAGCACATCGTTGCTTTCCTGACAGAGCCAATCTCATGATTTCTGGAGTATGACTCAGGAGCTTGGGGCACCAGGGGTTTGAATGCTTGCAGTAAGGAGATAACCTTGAAGTCCCACCCCTCCTGCCTGCAGGGAGCCGGGGTGTGAAGGTCCTTTTCCTGACACCAGGCAGCTTGGCTACCAGAGGTGTAACAGGGCAGCTCTGTGCCCTGAGAAGCTGCTCCACATGGGGCAGTGCCAGCTAGTGCACTGCTGGGAACTGTTTTTTCACCCATCCCACAAAGCACACAGGGCTGCAGCCCAGTCACCCCCCACACACACCCAGTTACACTACCGGTTCTGTATACCCCAGACCCTAGGGCGATGTTGCATGGTCTCCTCCTCTTCCCCAGTCCACACACACACAGATTTAAACCAAAATAACTGCTTTGCAGGCTCTGGCCCATGTACAGAGTGGGTCTCCGTTAGCTGCCACATGGGCGGGTGTGCCATCAAAGGGGTGGGCTGCAACAGTGTCAAATGGCCTCAACCTCCTTTCCTCCTGGAGGAGCCCCAGCAGGTCAACACAAGGCCAGCTTAGGTAGCATTGGCCAGTGTGTTCAGGGCATGCCCCTGTTCAGACCATCCCTCTGCAGCCCCTCCTAGGGAAACTCTCCCTCCACTAAAAGCTGCTCTCACAGCAGGACAAGCCAGGGGAGAGAGCTGGTTGTGGCCCTAGCTCCCTTCTCTCCAGCACCTCCAGGAACAAAGGACAGCATGGCACGTCGCCACTAAAATTTGGTCCTTTGTCCCCCGCTAGCAGCTCATCCACATAAGAGCTTTAAGCTCGAGCTCCATCCAGGAGCAATTTGGTTCAAATGACAAAGGTTTGTGCTCTGGTGGTCAGTAACTTTATGCAAGAGAAGAGCCCCTTGGGACTCAGTGGAACCAGTCATGTGAATGCAATGATCTGCACGCTGATGCGTTGACAGGCTGGAGGTGCCAATTTGGAGTGATGGGGGCCAAATTCTGGCCTGGTGCAAGGGAAATGAGATGCATCCAAACACACACAGTCAGATGTTGGCTCCACGCCTTGAAATGCCACACATTGCATTTCATCCTCAGTCCCGGGCTCTCTCCCTGCCGCTAGATGTCACTGGCGGAGCTCCGAAATCACAGAGTGATTGACCACACAGCTGGTCCCCAGTCTGTGCTGTTCCTGTCCAAGCAGCATCGTCCCATTTCTAGCCCCCTCCTCCGAGCTGATGTCCGTCTCAGCCCGGACAAGGACTCCAGAACCCAGACCAGCGCGGCACTGAGCGTACACCACTCTCCAGCCCAGGGTCAGAAAGGAGCCAGAACCACCGGTCTTAGTCTTGTGTTTGTATCGGGAAGTGCTTAGGAGCCCCCATCACAGAATCACAGCAATGCCCGGTTAAAAAGGGGTCCTACGAGATCATCCCCCAGGCTGGATCAAGTAACTTTAGACAGAGGTCTCTTAGAAACTGTCTAACCTGCGTGTGGATAAGGACCCCAACGTGGTTGGCTCTTCTGTGTTTTAAGAGCTGAGGGTAGGGATTGTGGCTTCTTATAAAAGGCTCAGTTTAGAAACAGAAATGTACCAATTTAAACTAGCTCTAGCTTGAAATGATTATGCCCAATACAGGAGCTGAGTTCTCTGCTCTGTTATATCAGCCGAATTGGTCATGACAGCCCCGTTGGCTCTTCAGTTCGAGAAGCATACAACCAAAAATGGTCTCCGAGGGTTGCCAACCCTCCAGGAGTCTTCAGGAATTAGATACAAGTCTCCAAGGAGACTGCTGAGAGTCACCCAGGAGATAAATGATAGGGCATTCATTAAAATAAATATTAAATGTTGAATCCAATCTATACAGTAGTCTAGTGGGTTTTTAAAATGTAATAGTAATGAGCATTTGCCTTCCTGATGTAAAGTCGAAGCACCAGAATCCATAACCGATGTACACAAGCACACGGGCACGTTTGAGTTCGTGTGTCGTGGGCACGTTAGTGTCCCAGAAACCCCCAGGAATAGATTCAAACAAAGGTGGCAACTTTATTCTAAACTGGTCTGGTTTACGTAGTGCCACACAAATTAATCCGGACCCAAATGTGTTATGTCCTTCTGTCTGTGTCTAGACCAACTGACTTTGCAGAGCTTAGCCCAGTCAGGCTCCGATTCTCATTGGCCCTGGGCGCTCTTGCAAAATGAAACGAAAGAGAAGTCTATCCAGCACGATGACCTGAACACTGACATTCAGGGTGCAGATACACATGGGGGGGAAAAAGAACAAACCACGCTTTACTGGAAGCAGCAGCATGTTACTTCGACCTGGCTCCGCAGTGTCTGTATAGATTGGGTGCTTCAGTGGGGCTTTTGGGCGCTTACCTAAAACTCATTCAATCAGCTATTAATTAGATAAAAGCACCAGAAAAGCCCCCACTAAAGCCCCCAGTCTATACAGGTGTTGGAAAAACTAGGTGCAACTACCATGATGCTTCTTTTGGGCATGTGTTGGCCTCAGAAGAGGAGTGCACCAGGCTGAAAGTAAAGCACCATTCTGAACCCCCCGCCCATGTCTGCAAGCAGTATGTTCGCTTACTGTTACTCATCTGGTCTAACATCACCACTCCCAATAGTCTTCCTACATGTCTTTGCACTCCACGGTCACCGCACCAATTGTTTTCTTAGCAGTTTTGAAAAACTGAAACCAATTTCATGTGTTTTCTTCAAAAAGCAGGAAATGGGAACCCATCAAACACAAAATGACTGACTATCTCGTCCAGGTTGTGCTCAGCTCACCTTGAGCTGATGAGTGCAAATTTAATTTCCTCCTAATTAGCCCAGTCCCCTTTAGCACGGAACAGAAATATGCAACTTCTGGTGATGGCGGCAAAATTATAGCTGTTACGAGCCCTGCCAGCAGGCAGCTCAGCTCTGGGCGAGCTCTCCAGCCACAGAGTTCAGGCAAAAGCAAAGGGTGAATGAATGAAACACCCCACCTGACTAGTGTGGGGAGGACATACCCCTTTGCAACAGCACTCAGCAGAGCATCACATCTGGCTGTCTTTGCCTCCCCAGTCTGAAAACCAGGCCCCACTTATAACCAAGGCTACCTTCAGCACAAACACAACACCCAAAGTGCCCTGCCCTCACACCTCGACAGTGCTCTGTAGCAAATCTGAAGTTTGGGCCTTTATTTCTTTTCTTTAACCCTTGGGATTTAGCTTGAAGAGCCCCTATCCCAAGCTCCATGTGCTGGCTACACATCATGTGTCACTGGGATCATAATCTTGGAAGTTACAGAATATTTCAAAGTAGCAGGAGTTGGTTATTCTGGTTGGGCGAGATCTTCAAGGACTGCTAACTCTCACAGGTGCACTGAAGTCAGTGGCATTGGGTCAATTTATACCATCTGCACAACATTTTCAGTTGTAGCAGTAGTCACTGGATTGTAGTGCAGTAGCTTCTGGGAGCCGCAGTGTGCCAGGCACTGTACAAGTACGGAACATAAAAGCAATCCTGGCCCAGAACAGGCCCAATCTATGCACTTCATAGGATCTGGCCCACCTAGAAGTTTCAGTTCAATAAATATATTATTTAAGGGAGCCAAGAAGGAGAGAGGGAGAGGTGGGTGGCAGGTATAATGGAGGCAGGGTATAGCAATAGACAGACTGACTGATTCTGCTTATAGATTTCATAGATTTTTAGGGTCAGAAGGGACCTCAGTAGGTCATCGAGTCCGACCCCCCTGCCCTGGGCACGAAAGAGCACTGGGGTCACGTGATCCCAGCCTAGTTTTTTTCCCCAAAGCATTTGAGAAGGTTAAACATGTTCTCTCCCAATTATTCTTACAAGAGATGTGTCAAAATCTCCTCAACAGTCAGTGCCATTGCTTATTGTTTTATCTCTTATCACTGTGTAAACTTTTGCACCTTTTGTCAGAGGTATGGCATTGTTTGCATCCTCAAGTGCAGTCACATTTGCACACGCACGCATACACGCACCAGCAGGGTAAATAGTCTGCACAGAGACCTGCTTGTCCTTTCCAAATCTGCTCTCATCTCACAAACTACACTTTGTCCATTTAATTCACTGGTCAGAAGCATCGGCAGTTCACCCCCAAGCCCCTCCACCCTCCCCTAAAAGAAAACCTAGGGAGAGGAGCTCAATAAAGTGCTGGCAATAACAGCAGATCCTAGTCACACTGAAGAAAGAGGTGAGCAAGTTTGGGATCCGACGTCTCCTGTGACCAACCTCTTTTCTTTGAAACCAGGGGCTTTGATTAGGTGCTGCCTGGGACAGCTGCATGATGAGGAAGGCATGTGGCTAAGTCAAGAGCCAGCTTTTCATAGTCCTCTGGAAGCCAGTGCAGGCCTTAGAGCAGGGTGCAACGTTCTGCTGAATCCCCCAGCGCTTGCTAAGCAGCAACCCTCTTGCCTCAGTTTCCCCAATGATAATAACACAGCATACCAGGCAAGTGCGAGACTGACTGACTTACTGCATCTACAGCATGCAGAAACTGAAATCCTCTGGCAAAAAGCTCTTAGAGCGGTTGTTTCCATTAAGCTGCAGTCTTGGAGAGCCAAGCTCTGGTGCGTGAGGCTGAATTGGGCAATGCTGAAATGTGAGGCGGTATGTACTGTTGCTTTACATCTGCACCGGGAAGCCAAGTGGGTGGGGGGGCATTAAATTCAACATTCAAGCATGGAGAGGGATAAGATTGATTTCTAATAGAGTTCCTTGTTCAGTGTCAGAAGAAAGCAACTTCTACTCTCAATCTTCAGTACCGTCACATGGGACCAGGATCTCAGCTCTTCATTTGACAATGGTACATCTGGCTGCCCCTGTGTGACCTCTGACCTCCTGCCAGCCCCTCCACTGCCCGTCCCCACTGCAGCAATGGAAGAAAGAGCTGCACCATTCAGAGCTTAGTCAGAGGTTCCTGCCACCATACGCTCCCTTGCACACAAAGTCCCCAGGTCTCTCTCAGAGTTAGACAGCCCAGCAAAAAGATTTCTCAATTACAAAGGGCTTACAGAGGGGTAGTGACCTTTGAAATCCAGTTTCCCTGCAGACCGAGCCCCCACTTTGCCTCAGGTGGCCATCATAGAGGGCGTTCCGGTTTTCTGCTCCTCTGTCCTCTATTGATACGAAACCCAATGCCTTTATGTCCTCTATTTTTCTCTTCAAGAGAAAAATAGGGGCCATAAAGGCATCTGGTTTCATATCAACAGAGGACAGAGGACAACTGGACTGTCCTCTGTGATGGCCACCCTAACTTTGCCAAGGGTTGGTTTAAATCTTTCTTAGTCTTGATAGCCACCCACTGGGAGAGAACGAGGACATCTAAAGCACGGCCCCCTCATACCAGGGGCCAGCAAATCAAACCAGACTGGATCACAGCAGATGTCATCATGGCACCACTGAATGTCCTAGGAAGCTGGGCAAACGTTTTTGTCCAAAAACTGTTTTCATGAAAAAAAAAAAAAAGTATGCTGATGCAGGTCAATCCAAATATTCTGCAAATGTGCATTGATTTCACCAACTTCTTTCAGTAAAAAACCATCCGTAATCGCATCCAACAATAGCAGGACATTCATTGGGACAAAGCAACTCTGTCAAGTTTTCTAGCTGGAAAAGTTTGAAACACATGCCAAGTTTGTTTGCAGAAGGCATTTTAAAAGCCCAAAATGAAACATTTCATTTCAGGGCAAACAAAAATGGCTTGCTCTGAAAGGAACTGCTCTTCTCAGTTTTTCACGGCACATCAGAAGCTCAGTTATTCACACAGCTGTAGATGCAGAGCATGTCCTGATAACAGCCCTGGGGGGTTGGGAACAACTATCTCCAATTTACAGTTGGGAAACTGAGGCATGGGGTATGTTACGTGACTCGGCTACAGTAACCCAAGAAGTCCGTGGCTAAACAAGGAGTTGAGCGATGCTCCCGAATTGGGGAGTTGAGTGATCACCCCAGCTCATGGTGCCACCCCGCCCTTAGCAAGGCCTCTGCAGGTCTGGGAAGGGCAGACAGCTCCCTCCCCCTCGCTGCAACTCTCAGCCCGCCTGACATACCTGACAATAAAGTTGCTATGTCGTCAGCTGGTGTCCATCAGGCCAGCCTCACCGAAGACCCCAGTGGAAGATCCAGCCTCTGAATGTATTTGTTCCTGGGATAATATTTCAACTGGAAAAAAAAAAAATTACTTTGTAACAAAACTAAATTGGAAACATCTCTCTCTTCTCTGATCCCTCTGCTGGTCAGTCTCCTGGCAGTGTGCTAAGATCATTAGTTATTGCTGTGCTGCAGTTTGGCAAAGGCAGAAGCTGTCACGATGCTCTGGATAGTCCTGTGTGTAAGAGCTTCTCCACACTCAGGAGCTCTGTGCCGGGCCACGGGTACCCCTGCCACAGTGCTGACAGTCACCCGGCATTAATAACACTTCCTATTTGTTGCCACGGTCCTTTATTTTTAAATTTTTTATTTTATCTGTGTCATTTTCCTATAGCGAGTAAAGAAAAGGGCAGTTGGCAGCAGGCAGCAGCAGCATGCGAGAAAGCAGAGAGATGCCCAGAGAGATCGCACCGTATTTCTGAGGTTTGGGACCATGTAGAAATGGCCTGATGTGGAAAACGTCTACAGCGAAAAAATTGAACCAAGGTGAAAAGCAGCAGGTCTCAAATTACTTCAAAGCCTCGGAGCAGGCCGCTTGCAATCCCTTCAAAAAGGAGACCACCCCAAAGCCTTGATCCAAATCTCTGCAATTCTAGAGGACATATAAATGCAGATTTTCTGTGGAAGGGGAAAAGGGCTCCAAGAGCCAGATCCTCAGCTGGTAGAAATCATCTTAGGGCCATTGAAGTCAGTAGCTAAGGATCTGGTTTTGAATTGAGCTGAACTCGCCATTGCCACTCTAGCCCTACACAATAGACCCTAACCAGATCAGAAAACCCAAGTAATTCAGGATCTGTGATTGCTGAGAGACATCAGTGGACGGGGCAGTCCCCAGCACCCCTAGGTTAAACTCAGCACTCCCGTGCAGCGCAGAGGATGTAAGGCAGGGGCAGGCAATTATTTTTGGGTGGAGGGCCGCTTACTGAGTTTTGGCAAGCCATCGAGGGCCACATGACAGGCCGCTCAGGGCATATCAGTATTCATTTTCTAAAATTTTTAGGGGCCCTGCAGGCAGGATAGAATGGCCTGGCGGGCAGCATTTTGCCACCCCTGATATAAGGGGAATCAAAGGGGGGGAAAAGCCCTCTCATTTGAAGTTCTCCCCTCTTGCAAGTAGAAAAGCTGATTTAATAAATAAGGGCATCTCTCTGCTTTCTCGCATGCTGCTGCTGCCTGCTGCCAACTGCCCTCTTCTTTACTCGCTATAGGAAAATGACACAGATAAAATAAAAAAATTAAAACTAAAGGACCGTGGCAACAAATAGGAAGTGTTAGTAATGCAGGGTGAATGTCAGCACCGTGGCAGGGGCTCAGGAGAGGTACGTCTGCCACCGACTTCCCACGTGACCTTTAGCAAGTCACTTGAAATACTCCATCTTGGATGCCCTGTTTTTAAACTGGGGGTAATGCTTCCTCACCTCAGGGGGCTAGTATGCGAGGCTGAAATCTAGGAGTGATCACAAGGTTCTCAGTTCTCGTAGCAAGGAGGGCTGTGTCATTATTCAGCCAGGTAAATCGCCCCCTACGTCTGGCTGTGCCAAGCCCCATCACTCCGATCCGTATGGGTGAAATAACCTGTGGCCAGCTGGCCGCTGCCAGAGCGCTAGACATTTCTGACCAGCCTGCAATAGCTAATCTATATCCTGTTTGGAGATCTGCACTTCAGCTTCCCATTGCAGCTTTATTAGTTCAGTGCTTGGCCTAAGCAATTCACTGGCATGGGGAAGGCAAGAAGCAGGCAGGAATGCGGCCCTGTCATACAATACTCCTTTTGGTCCCGAGCAGGAGGGTCAGAGAGAGCTCAGAATCGGATTAGGAATGAAAATACTGGCTGTGTTTATTTTAATCAATGTTATGACACCGGGGCTTTTCAAAAAGCAGGAGGCAGAGGCAGCTGAGGAGCAGGCCCGAGGGCAGCCTTGCTCGGCAGCGATGGCATCTCTGGGTCAGCGCAGCTCCAAGCAAGGAGTGCGGCGGGGGGGTCAGATTGGAGCAGGAGATAAGGGGAGTGAGTAGGAGGAGGAGAGGGAAATGGGAAGTGGAGCCGACATTGTTTGGGGGTGAGTTCAGGGATAAGGGAATTGCAAGCAACCCCTGCCCTGGGGCAACATGGAGGCATCTGGGAAAAAGAGTCAGACGCTCAGGAAGTGCAAGTGTTTCTTCTTGCCGCCTCTGCATGGATGGCTGGGGCAAGGGGAAAAAAATAAAAAAATATCGGGCCATCCCTAGACACCAGGGTCATAGCAAGGCTGCTGTCATAGGCTGGGAAGCTGGCCATGCCATAACCCAGGATGAGGCACGCGCACGGTGGGATTGCCTCCGCTCTGACAGTCTCCAGGAGTGGAGGATGGAGGGTGCCTCAGCTCCCCAAGGACCCAGACTGATGGTCAGAGGTTGGATGTCTCTGCCCTGAGAGTCTCCAGGGCAGGAGCGAGGGAATAACATGATTATGTTTAAATTCTTTAGCTTCTCATGCCTACATCACCCAAGTACTCTGAGCAATGAGTCTGGAGGGAGGGTTTTCAAAGGTGGAAAGCCAAGGACGGATGCACCTCACCTGGTACTGTTTCAGGCTTAAACTGATACAGCTTCAGCAACCACACTCCAAATTTGAAACAGGCTACCTGGACTGGGCCCTCTCCATCACGATACCAGCAGAAGGCCCCATACAAAATAGACACCAAATAGTACCATTTAGGGCTGCTGAAAGATTGACTAGGGCAGCAACAGCAGGCACTGGTTTGAATCTGACCCAGGGCTGGCGGCCAGTACAACCTGTCACCATATCGTGCCCTCAGTGAAATGAGGGCAGGGGATTTGGACTAAGTCCAGGTGATAGCATAAAAAAAAACTGTCCTGCGTTCTCCTAGAAACACCTTCTAGGAGTCGAAGGAGAGTCACACCAGCAAGGACAATGCAAGGAAACTTCTGGACCCAGTTTACCTATGCTGGAAATACAAGCCTGGACTTCCACCTACCGGAGACAGTGGCAACAGTCTCATGGACATCCTTTAGTGCCAGGCTGGTCCTACCAACAAAAGACTTGGTCCCATGATTCAGTTACAGTTGGTCAGAAACAGATTTTCCAGTCTTCAATCCCCCCCATTCTGGACTTGGAACAGAAAGTAAAATATCTACATTCCCCCAAGAGCAAGTGTTCTGGAAAAGTTCATTTCAGGACTAACAACATGTTTTGTTTCAATCACGTGGAATTGTTTTATGTAAAGAAAGGTCAAACCAATAGATTATTAACTCTATCATGCTATTAGCCATCACGATTATAAAAGCAGTGGCTTCATATAACAGACAGCTGAAACGCAGCACATGTAAATCATAATGGAAACAAAAGAATTTTACCTTCTTGAAATGAAAAGAAAGGGGGGAAAAAACGAAACAATGAAGCTGTCCGCTTTTATGTTTCCCCGCTGAAAAATGGGATGAAGTCAACACCTTCCCATAAAAAAGGCTTTGAGCTTGATGGACTTGCCTTCTCCTATGGAAATGTTTCCCTTTGGAGCTCTCCCCTCAGCCCATCATCTTTCAGCAGCAAGAAATTCACACAATATTTTGGGAGGAGGAGACGGCTGAGATCTGCTCCTTCTCAGCAGCCTTTCCAGGGCATCAGCTCCCTGACATCAAGCACTGAATTTCCATTGCTATGGACCAGCCTCTTATCACTGCATCCTGCAGGAAATTGGTGCTGATGTGAGGGCACTGGGAACGAGTCCTGCACATTGAGGCTGATGCCTTCTGAGTGAAGTCTCCAACCGCCCCATTCGCTAGTGACTGGGACATGGGCTAAATTAATATTCCTGTTTCCAGGTCACCCAAGATAAGCAAGGAATCCACTGAATAGTACATCTTTATTGACTGAGCAAATTGAACCCCCAGAGGAACCTCTTCAATGAAACATGACCGTATTTCAGCAATGGACTCACTGCACCGTGTAATTCAGGATTCGCTATGAAAGTACAGCAAGGCCTGGCATGCATGAGTGGTGGGTACACCTAAGAATATGGGTATGAGAGGGATGGGTTGAACAAAACAGGTAAAGGAGTTTCAATAGAAAGAGGATTCCCAAAGAGGTGCCTCTTCCAAAGCATCATGGCACTACCGTTAAGTTGACCAAGTCTGCACCTGAACTGAGGAACTGGAAGGTGAGAAAAACATTTAGTTTCTCATAGAAGCATAGAGTCGTCGGGCTAGAAGGGACCCCAGCAGATCAACTTGTCCAAGCCTTCGCTCAAAGCAGGATCATCCCCATCCAAGCCACCCTAGACAAGGGTCTAACCTCTTTCTATAAATGTTATGGACAGTCCCCTCACCCAACAACCAGGAGCAATGTCCCAAAACAACAAAAACACCCTAACCTACCGCAGGCAAAGTAGGGATGTGAGGCCACTGTCAATGTCCTGCTGCTGCAAAGACAAGAAGTAGTTGTTAAAATCTGCTAAAGAGGTCCAAGGAAGAGGATTCCCAACCTGAGGAGCCAAGACAATACTGGTAGTTTGCAAGTGGGACTCATTGGTAGAGGTTACAGAGCTCTGTTAAAAAAACCCAAAAAAACCCAAAAAACAAACAAAAAATCACTTGCCTTCCTACTTAATCAGTCTGCTTCCTGGGTCTTCTAGAGTCCACCCTGCCTGCTGACAGGGCCACTCTTTGCTGCCAGTCCTGTAGAGTGAATGCAGCTATGGGAGAGTGAACCAGATCTTCTTCAGTAAAAGCAATTATCAGTCTAAGTCCAAAAGCAAAATTCTTACTGGCAGTGTTGGCACCTGGGACATGAGGATCCTGGCTAGAGTCTCAGCTCCTGGCTAGAATGGGCATCATGGGCACTTTTTGACTTGGTAAAATGAGGCCCATACGAATGGGTGTTAGGCTGTTCTCTTGCCCAACATGTGGCAGGTAGAAATGTGGATCTGCAGAGCTGCGAACAGGGAAGCAGGCACTGGGGACTCAATGGCATCAGCTCCGAGATGCTGGTGGACACTAATCACAAGCCCTGGTTGGTTTGCTCAAACCCAGAAGCCACCATAACCTCAGAGGGATCCACTTCTCTCCAGCCCAAGCCTCAGAACTGCCTTAGATTAAAAACTGCCCACGCCTTCCCAACCCCGTCTGTGCTCAGAGCTCAGCCCAGGCCCTGCTTGCAGCCCCCAAGCCTGCTGGAGACCCATATGTGAGTGGCAAGGAGGGGAGGGAATATCTTTAACAATGAGGAGCTGCATCCCCAGCTGCTGTCAGTCACCTGAGTACCAAACTCCAAACTGATTTACACCAGCTGAGGATCTGGCCCTCCCTCTCCCGCTACCCCTGCTCTCCCCCTCCCTTCGGTCCTTGCCTCCAGCCCTCCCCTCTTCCTTGCTTCATGCCCACGGAAAGCTCCCCAAGGAGCCTTCTGCACTTTATTTATTAGAACAATAAACACGGGCTTTGCCTCCAGGTGCTCCTGTGCATTCCTGAGTCTCCAGAAAAGGCTGGAGGATGCTGCTGGGTACTTCGGGGGCCAAGAGCAAGGGGGCTCCCGGAAAAGCTGCAGCAGCTTCCAAAAATAGACAAGGGCCCAAGCCATCTCCTTTGAAGACTGTCATCTTGAATCAAGCTGAATCAGGCTCCTCCAGCAGAGAGCTTCTCTGATCTATGCAGGACATCCCCTGTTCTCTCTCCCCCACCAGCTCTCACTAGGTGGAGGTTGCCCAGTTTCCTGCCCTGAGACTAACTGGGGAAAAGCAGGTCTGGCCTAGGACCTTCTCGGCATATTGGCTCTGCTTTAAATGTGGTCGGTCCCTGGCTGAGGAGGTCACAGCCAGGGGAGGGAGTGGAGGTGGAGGAAGCAGAGGGAGAAGTAAAGGGGCAGAAATGAAGACATGGGAGGGGATTGGGTGGCAGCAGCAGGGGTATGGGATGGGCAACATGGGAGCTACATACAGGATGCTATTCTTAAAGCAAATCCCTCATTTCCAGCATCCTTGGGAGTTCACTCCCGGGAAGAAATTCTGTGTTTCATGTCTCTGGCTCAACAGCTTGCAAACAGCTCCACTAGCCCAGGGATGTGCTCTCAAAGCACTGGATGGCTGCACCTCAGGGACATCCAAGTGCAACTGGGGGACATTGCAGCTGGGGAACAAAAGTCTATCACAGTGCCAAGCACCCTGTTGCATGGCGCTATGCAGCTCTGCAGTGGCATTCAGGGTTGCATAGAGAACAACGTGTCGTGCTCCACTGTATGGCAGAACGTCGCCTGCATCACACAATGGCAGTGTATTCATCACATTGCCCATATTATATTGGCTCTGGGGTTGGGGAAAAACTTTCCTACCTAGTTAGGGAGCCAGACTATCCACTCAGCATCTCCGTGAATGAAAACAAAATCCTTTTTTGACCTCATTAGGAATGACCAAATGACTTCACTCCTTCACTGCCAGCGGATGGACAATGTTCTCCATTCCTACTGAATAGTGGTCTCTCCCAGTGATAGCGGCTGGACATGGGAGTGCTCAGCATTTGTGAAAAGGCAGCCCCAAGGCCCTGGGTGTCAAAAGTGAGCATGTGCTGGGGGCTGATGGCTGCTCCTAAGGTTTCTCAAGCTGGGATCTCAAAAGCAGAGGGTCCCCATATCCAAAACCACCATTAAAACCCCTCACTTTGGTCTTCCATCTTGAAGTTCCCTAGTGGTCTCCCTCACCTATTTTAATTCCTTCTCCAGGAAGCCTTCCATTATTTTGCCACATTCAGCAGCTTTTCACCATAAAGCTGACTATTCAGGGAACTGGCAATACTAATCCCAATGCATTTTTTGTTGCCAGACCTAATGTCCACCTCCTGGCCAGGCTCCAAATCCACAAATACATTCTGCTTCCCTGATCATCCTCTGAATGGGAGACAATATTCTTCTTCACTTCCCATGCCCCGGTGCTCTTGAAAAGCTGCCGTGCTCTGACCCAGACGTGGCTAAAGTCATTCCCTACAAGGCAAATACTGCCATCTTTACTCATTTGAAGGTCTACTGAAGCCGGTGAAAATTAGGACTGCAAGCTTTAGCCCATAGCAAGCTGTGGGACCTTTGCCTGAGCATTTCATACTTGGATGAAACCTGGAGTAGTTCATATGGAAGATGCCCAGATATTATACTAATTGATAGACAGACAGATATAGGAGAGCTATAGCAACCCCAGCATTCCTTGCTAGATATCCTCTTGCACTGTATCTGTATCCTTCATTCCAACCCACAATTTCCCAAACTCAGCCAGGGTTGTATTATTCATGAGACGCTGGGTCAGGTTCCCCTCTGTTCTACGTGTGGTGTCTTGGGGCATGTGGCCTGAATTTCTTAGATCAGATGCAGAGACTAGGACACTTTGCCTTCTTGCTGCGAGCATCTGCCCCTGCTAATAAGCATGACTCCTCCGTGCAGCGGAGGGAGCGGGGTTAAGGCTAACGAAGGCCTCACCCCAGTAAGCGGAGCTCATGCCCTCTACGAAGTTATTGAATTTACTTCCCCGACTGAACCCAGATGATCTAAAAGCCTAAAGGGAAGAACATCAGGGGAATATTTCAGAGTGTAAGCAAGGCTGAGTCCAGCAGCTCTGCCAGACCAATACAGCATGGTACCACAGCTGGGACCCATTAAGTACCATCCTTTGGATGCAAGAGTGCAATCTGTTAGGTCACAGTAAACATGCTTTTAGAATAAAGACATGGATTCTTTTTCCTCCCGCTTGAAAAACATCTCATTGAAACCTGGGCTGGTAGAAAAGGCGCCTCTTTGTAATCCTCCTGGCCAGAACAGGATTCCAGAGGCCATGCCGTTTCCTTCTTCTCTGGAGATGCACAAAAATCATTAGATGTCAACCTAATGGTTTGATAAAAAATTAGATTTGCCAACATCATCCTCCCAAAATACAGAGCCTCCTAGGAAGGGCACAACAGAAAACTGGGCGATATATAGATGGACGGATACAATTGAACCAACCTCCCACCATACCAGTTCACCCACAGCCACCACCTGCCACTGCCACGGCCACCTCCCTCTTGCTGCATTTGTTTCATAGCAGAGATGGAATTTTCCTCTGGAAAATTTCCCATCCAAATTTAAATGCTTCATTAGAAAAATTCCAATTTTACCAAAAAGTTTTGATTTTCTGTTGGGAAAAAATCAACGTGTTCAGCTCCCTGACTCTTCAACTCCCTACTCCCTGCAGGCTGAAGAGTTCTGTTTCAGGTCTCCCAAATGGGAAATGTCCTGGATCTCTCCCCTTGCCCTTCTCCCCTAAAAAATCCCCCACACATTTTTTACTTTTCATCTCCACTCTGGGTGTTTCCAGTTTTTGTCTTTGCTGGATATCTGCTTGCTCTGTATCTACATAGCTGCATCTTCTTGCACTATATTCCCCCCCAAATGTGACCATTTTCCCTGGAAGGGATTTCCATTTTCTGGCCAGCCCTGCTTCTTAGGCACCCAAAGGTGCTGAGTACTTACCGGCATAGAGGAAGAAACAGTCCCTGCATACAGAGTTGGCAACCAGAACATTACAGCCCCCAGGAAACCAACCCATCAGTCAGTGCCTTCCTCAGTACTGCAGCTCCCTAGTCATTCACAGCTAATACCCTCTCCTAGGTAGGTCTCCACCCCTGCTTGCTGTACTCTTTCACAGTGACTGCAGCTCACATAGACATACCCGCACCTTTAACCTACCTAGCTCGGGTACTGCTAGGAATGTAGCTGGGGTAGCACAGAGATCAGGACTGGAGGCCACCTCCCCTCCCCAAGAAACTAGGTAACTACTCAGACAAGCATCCCCCCCACCCATTGTTAGCTCCGTGCTCCCACAGCTGCACTCCTGGCTGGGTGGATTAATGCTAGGTAAAATACATCAGCACAGGCTGCAACCATTGACTGCAGCATAGACATCACCACAGAGATCACCCATTTGCCACTAGCTTCCTTGATGCCTTGGTATACCGGCTCAGAAGTGCCTCCTCTAAGGATTTTACACCCTGGCAGACCTACCGCCTGCCCTGTCCCCAGAAGATCCATACTGCTCCAAAGCTACAATTTGCCCTAAGTTGCTTATCTCCAAAATATACCCCCCCACACCACCACCGCTACCCGCACCTAAACCCAAGCAGCCCACCTCCCAGTACCTATCTACTGCCAGTCCCCTGTACATATTATCCACCCTCTTGCATGCTCTCAGGACACCAACACCTCCAGATACTTGCACCAGCCCCCAAGATACCCACGCTGACCAGCAGTGCATTCAATGCCCTTTCAGCAAAATGGAAGTGGAGCAATGAGTTCCTTGGTGACAGTGCACGCTCTCTGCCTTCAGGTGTCCTCCCGAGATTGAGCTTTGGAGACCTCCGCCTTTGCTTTCTCCCCATTGCCCTCGCTCGGGCAGGGAGAGGAGCAATCAGTCAAGAAACTTCTGGTGCAAGCTGGTCAAAAGGGGTGACATTTTCTTTAAAAATAAATAAATAAAATCCCCTCTATTTAAGAAAAAGGCTGAAATGTCAGTAAATGGGGGAGGGGGTGGAATTTGCCAAATGTTATCGAATTCTTCCCATTTGGTCAAAAATTAAACCAGACATTTCATCACAATTTTCAGGGCTTTTCCTAGCTATACTTCCCGTGGCAAGGCTTCATAGCCCTCAGCCTTTGAGACCCTGCCTCAAGCGTCCTCAGAAACCTTACACGGACCTAGTCCATCACGCTCTACCACATCACTCGTAACATCGGCTCCCTCTCTGGCTTAGTCAGGGAGTCATTACATTACACTAATATGTAAGGAAATGGCACGTCCCCTATTCTGCATGGAAGAAGGTGATGCTTCAGGTTTCCCTCTCCTTCCCTGCTCCTGCCGCAGAGGCTTAATCAGAAAATGCTGTGGGTTATACAGTACAGAAAGGAAGACATTTTTTACTCCAACTTGTCAAAGGTTGTCGATGCTTTTTACTCTGAGCTTGCCCCCTGCTGCTCTGAAAGCTTTGAACCAGCTCAAACACCATTAATGGGCTTAACCTGCAGCAGGGAAAATTTAGGCTTAATATCAGGGGAAATATATAAAGCCTGAAAATGATCTCATTGGACTCTGGTTCAGCGAGGTACTTAAACTGAAGCTGACAGAGTTACTGATGTGCTTGAAGTTTGGCACGTGAGCTGTCCGGTATCCAAGCTAAGAGCAGTGCATCAGCATAGATACCATGCTACCTCCCTACCTGCGATAGAGATGCCTGATATACATTAGTCCGAGTGAAATCAGATTCACGGAGGACAGGTCAGGGTTTCAAATGGCATAAATCCAAACAGCTTCTTTTGCTTCAGACACAGCTATGCCAGCTGATGTCAGCGGAGGACCTGGCCCCATAGCTAAAAGATCTGGAACTGGGTTTCTGCTCTCTGGGCAAATGCCCTAATCACTAGGCTACTAGGCTAAAATGTAGGAGGCCCATCTCCTGCGTCCAGCTTCAGGTTTTCTTTAACTGATCCTTCAGGACTTACCCAGCCTTACGGGTGTGCATATTTTGCATGCATCTGCCCAGTCAGAGCACAGCCCCATTGAACTCATTCATGACTGCAGGCCCCGAGCTGGATTGCAGACCCCGCAAGTACCAAGCACTGCAGTTTTGTGGCTGCGCATGGGCCATTTACCCATGTGAAGTGAAATAGGATTTAACCCATGTCTACACAGCAATCTGGAGGTGTAACTGCAACCCATTCAGACCTAGCCATAACTCAGGCTACAGCCTTTGACCTGGGAGAAACCATTTTATCCCGGAACAAAGTGCAATTGTTCAGACGTATGTGTCCATTGTTTTGAGACAAACCCTTACAAGGTTCAGGGGATACGAAGTACTAATAGTTTGTCCCAGGACGTTGTGAAGGACACCTGAACAGTTGTCGTGGGATTGCATCATTGAATCAATGACAGGAAAGTAGCACTGAACCCTGGTTGGGGGGGTCATGTGTGTACACGTCAATCCTGTAATATGTCTGTTCCAGGACAAACATAGATACACCTGGTCATGGGAAAAATGCAACAGCTTTTCCTTGCCTACCTAGCTGCATTGTACTCAGCAGGGGAAGAAATAGCAGTAAAGACATGGTGGTAGGGAATTCAGTATGGGTTATAAGCCTGCCTGAAACCTTGTGTACATATTCTAATTACTAGCTAGCACTGCAGTCCATGCTACCCCAGCTTCATTGCTTTTCGCACCTCTGTTAGATGAAAGCTGTAATCACACCTCCAGTCGCAACATAGACATAACCTAAAGTCAAGGGGAAAGCAGATAATGTAGCAGCAGAGTGAACAATACAACTGTCTGCAGATGCCCTGTTCGTTTGCAAATAACCCGTGCCAGTGGTATAATAACAGGAACAGAAATTAGCTGCACAGTTACAGGTTGCGCTCATTAATGTGCCTGGTGTTAAACCCAGCTTAAATCCTTTTGACACCGTTTTTGAGAGGAAAACTCAATATTTCTATTTAACTGTCCACCTGCCCGTGTATTTGGATCACTGTAATTTAGAAGTTGAGATGTGAGATTAGTTTGTGTAAACTGCCTACACACAGACCTAACTTGTCCAGGGTGATGCTTAAGGTACAGAAGTGTGTATCAGGACTCCTGGGTCCAAGCCCAGCTCTGCACATGACTTGCTATATGTCCTTAGTTAAGTCACTTCCCTTCCCACTCTGTGCATAAAATTCCCCCCCACTTGTACAATGGAGATCCAGGCACTGAACTTCTTCCTTTGGGTGCGATGATCCTTGGGCACAAAGTAGTATTGCATTACGAAGAGTATTCCTACAGCCTTCCTAGGATGGGAAGAGCCAGCTGGCCAAGCAAAAATGTAGTAGCGGACACGGGGGGAAAAGAAATGGCTGCAATGAGAAAACAGACCTTTGTGCTAATGAGAAAAGCCACAAATTGGTTTCTGCAAAGTAGACAAGACCTCAGGCTGGATCTTAACTGGTGCAAATGGCTACAGCCCCAATCACTTCCATGGATCAGTTTGCATCATACCGCTCCTTGCTTGTGTTTAGCTCTCACCCCAGTCTAAAGTGCAACATAAAAGGTTTGGAGGGGACTGAGCTCAGCGGAGAGCAGGCCACTGGGTTGAACGAGTTGGCTCTTCCTGTTCTTTGTGCAAGGAGCACTTCGCCTCAAGGGCACTCCTCAATGTGCTTCCACTTAAGAAGAAAGCTTTTCCTAAAATAAACCATCCCTTTCCCATCTGCGTTTGACCAAACAAGCCCCTCCAGGCCTCATTCTGCCTTGCCACCGCGGGTCCGGCAGCTCAGGGGGTTCTTGCTGCCGGGGGCAGAATCTGGGACCTTGAGTCCTGATGTCATTGAAGTGAATGACCAAAGCCTCGTGACATTACCCGGAGTGAGATTTCCTCCAGCTGCCTCCAAGATTATCAGGGCTTTGGCCACAGCCCATCTCCATTCAGGGGGTTATGCTCACATGCTCAGTTCTCCTTTCACATGCATCAACCAGGCAGTAACTTTCCCCAGATAATAAACACCAGCACCATTGACAAGAGCATCCTCCAATGGAGCTACTCTGTATTTACACCAGAGAGAGGAGTTAGGCACCATCTGATTCTGAGACCGAGGAAATTTCAGCTCTGGTTTCCCTTGGTCTTTGGAACGCTCTTTACTCATTTTACGCTCCTTTATTGAATTAACTGAGGATGGCAGTTACATGAGTTACGAGCACTGAGCCAAACCCCAGCTGGAGTAAGCTGGATCCACTGTTTCATTAATGGAGTTACACCAGTTTTCCCCATCTGAGGAACTGGCCCCTGCTTGCTTGGCTCTGAGCTCATCTTGGGCAGCCACCATCCAGGTAAAACTTCCAGTGAGGCTGGAGGTGTGAATGGGGAACACTACACGTATCCCAGCCCCCTTCTTGCAGCTCCAGCAGCTGCATATTTGCCAGTGACTACAGGAGTATTACTGCACCCACAAAAGCAGCTTCTGGTGCCCTAGATTTTTAGTGCCTGGTTGCTTAGAGGTTCAGTGAAACAGTTTTATTTCTTAGCATGTGATCAAGGGAGCAGTGAGGCATGAACCCACTTAAGGTTCATGGCAGAGATATTTGCAGTTGAAAGGTCAAAGCTGTTTCTGGTCTCCTTATCGGGACGGGCCAAGGGAAAGGGAAACCTTTAGCATATGGGTCAGGCTGAGAGAGGTCAACTCGGGGACAGTGCAATAGGGCAATGGCAATGCGGAGATGAGGATCGGATGGGATAAGGTGGGACAAAAAAAAACAGGAGACAGGAAATATTCAGGGAGTTGCTAGCTGTCCCATCTCCGGACCTACAGCCAAGATCCCAGGCCACGGAGTGAAACCAGACCCTTCCCATCATGCCAGCAGGAACAGCCAGCTCAGCTCCAGGGTCCAAGTCACTGTATGCAAAGACTAAGACAGTATCAAGTGCAGCGCAGGACAGTAAGCCAGGCTGATCCCTAATGTACAGCTGCCAAAGTCAATGGGGTTACGGCAACAATGGAGATGGCCCACAAAGGACAAATTTCTGGTTATCAAAACTTTATCCTACCCTTAGAACAACCCATTTACCTGGGCCAGAGCCATTCTCTCCCCTTATTTCAAGCTGCAGCTGGAAACACCTCATTCCTTCTGGTCACAGTTGCCTTATTGCCCTCTGTAAAATGGTTTGGACCCCATCCTGGAGACTGGCTCTGCTGGACCTACTGCATCTCAGAGATGGTGACAGCTCTCTGGGTCCCCAGTTCTTGGATCACCAGAGGCTGATGGAGCTTAGCTCCACCAAGGTGGAAACTAGAGCAGCCTCCAAGATGCAGTAGTACCTGGTGGTGTACCTGAACTGCAGAGAAGCCTGGGTGATCAGCACCCAGATCTAAGCGCCCATACTAGCCTAACCTAGGTGTGAACAGCACACTGCAAAGCCCTGGCTAACTTATTGCGTGTCCACACTGGTGCCACGGCCCCTGTATATGTTGCTAGGACTTCTATGGGCATACCCAACGGATGTGCATCTGCCAGGAAGCCGAGTCTTTCTTGGATTCTCTCCCCGCGAGTTGTGGGAATATGGTCTGGGCTCCTGGGCAGATGGGCAATGATGAGGAGGGACTGGAGCACTGTCTGCCCTGGAATGATTTTTCCTGCTTCCTCGCTGCAAGGAGACCCGGTGACCAGCCTGAGTCAAAACAGATCCCAAATTCTAGCACATACCTTCAGGTGAGCAATTGGCCTGGGCTGAAAACACAGAAGGTTTGGGGATAGTGTCTTGGAGAACAGCAACCCAGTGCCCATCCCTAGGCCTTATCCAGCCTCAGCCTTCAACACTAACCTTAATCCAGACCAGAAGTCTCTCACTTGGTCTATCTATCCCTCCAGCCAGCCATTGATGGCCATCAGTCCAGTACCTGCTTGATCTGCTTTAGGAACTTAAAGCACAATAGGGTCCTTCAGCCCACCCATCAAACACTACACGCATGCTCAAGAGATCTGACAAATCATGGCTCTAACACTACAGAAATATGAATGAGAGCCTGGTTCCCACCACCATCTCCATGGCTGTTTTCTTATCAGCTGTCCGAGCATGAACCCGTTCCAAACTGCACATGCCGTAAGCTCTCAGCCCATATACGCTGCACATAATCTGCTACATCATGACGCGGACCTGCACCGAGTCCCTGGATGTTGCCGAGGCAGGGAAGCAGGAACTGGTTTGTACATCTTGGGTCTGGAGCAACAGCCCCTGACAGACCATATGGTTTTATTGTGACCTTTAATGGTCTTTGTGTTGTCATGTTTCATTCATTCTGACAGTTTCATTCATTCTGACAGGTACAGAGGTCTTTAATAGCCTGATTGCTTGAAGTGATTTAATTCCCAGTTCCATCAATTATCATACATGAAAAAAAACACCCAAGTCCTCTTGAAACCTGCTGGACAGAAGCTGCTGGGAGATCTCTGTGGGGAGCAAAGAGGCTCGGAATAAATACAGCAGGGGCCCAATTCTTACCTACGCCATTCCCACGTGCTGGACCTAGATAGGACAATTGTGACTTTGAACCACCTATCTGCTCTCCATATTCTGGTACCATAAAGAGGCTCCTCTCACTTACACTTGGTTTCTCATGGCCTTCTGCTAGCCCTGGAAAGCAGAGAGCATTCCTCATGCTTTGCACTCTAGTGACCCACTCTCTCGTCTCTGGAGCCAAATAAAGAGCTGGCAGAGTCCTTACAGCACTAAGGCAGCCCCCTGAGCAGGGCTAGAGATAGGCCTTAGGATAAAAAGCAGACAGACCAGCAAATTCATGCCGGGATCTGCCACTGATCTGCTTATGACCTTAGACAACCATTTGTCTCCTCAGGGCCACATTTCCCCCCACATGTAAACTGCTTACCCAACTTTGTAGGGAGTTTGAGGATCTACAGATACAGCATGCTAGCTAAATGCAGAATCATGTTTGATCAGACTGAGCTGGCATGAAACAGCATGGCTGAGTTGGTGTTCATGAAGCTACACCAATGTAAAAGAGATGGGACATCACTGGAAAGGATAGCCATTTGCTTGCAGGCATTTTTCAAGTGTTTTTTTCTTTGGCTTCTTTAGATGCCCATTAAAAAATATTTTAGAGGGGTATTTTAGGGACCAAGAAGAAAAACAAAAAACCAACAAGAGGAAAAATCCCATTGTAGAGGTTTCAAAACCTGAAAGCTTTAGAACGAGGGGGGCACCCCCTTTTTGGGGGGGGTTCCCTCTTCTGTCCCTGCTCTTAGAGGGGGTAGAGGGTGAGGAAACAGGAAGAGAGGCACATTTTACCAGCAGAGCAACGGGAAAAGAAACTGGAACGTTTAATTTTTTTCCAATTCTCTTTTGGTTTTATTTAATGAAAGGTTAAAAACAATTGTTAAAGGAGTGATTCATTCTTTAAAAACAAAACAAAAAAAGACACAAGGAGAAAACTTAGGGGGAAATAGAGACAGTTTTCACAAAAAAAAGAACAAAGAAGAATGTGAACACTGATTTGCCCCATTGTTACCTCTTATTTTGCATATTGCTTCTTCTGCACACCCTTTTCCTTTTGTTTTTTTTGCAATATTTTGATACACTTACATTGCAATAGCACCCACAAGGCCCAATCTCAGCAAGTAGACCCCCCAAAAATTAACCAAGGAGCCAAAGAGAACAGGGATTGACTACGTGTAAGCAAGTCTCTCACCCAGCTTCCATACCAAGGCCAGTCAACTCTGGATTCAGGGTCCAGCCACTTTATTTTACACAGGGCAGCCTTGTCCCCACAGCAAACAAAACACATGCTAAAACAGGCAAGATTGCAAACAAAATCAAAACTTGCCATCAGGCCTCAAAAGGGGCATCCCAAGCTCCATGTACATCAATCTCCCCTCTGCTCCTGGAGTTTTTCAATCCTCTTTGCAGGTCCACCCTCCTTTACCATCATCATCAGCTGCAGCTGTCTCCCAGCCTTCCCAACAGACAGACTATTAACTGCTGTCTACCTGCAGCTGCAGTTGCAGCCCCAGAAGGCTGCACCTCCTTACACTATGCATTAGGAGCTCTGCAGTACCTGTGTGGGTGCCTGCTCTTGCCCTTGGCAAGTGCTGGGTAAACCATGGTCACCTACACCTTTTTTCTGTGCAGAGCTCAGCTATGCCAGCTAAGTTTCTATTCACTGCAGCATAAGAACAGGCACATGAGCAGATGACAGGCAGTAAAGCCTCACCCTTTTTTACCACATACTGATTATGACTATGGATCAGGATTTCATTGTGCTTCCTGCTGTACAAGCACAACCTTGCAGCAGCAGGACACTGACAGTGCCCCTGTGTGTGTCCCACTGGCAACCCCCCCCCCGCCCCCATACACACATTTTACCTGTGGCAGGTTAGGTTGTTCTTGGTGTTTTGGAGCAACGTGCTTCATAGCTGTTTGGCAGATTTGCACAGTTTTAGGAACATGTCAAACGAGCACTTGGATGGGATGGGATGGGATGGATAGGGTTGATCCTGCCTTGAGCACAGGGTTGGACTAGATGACCTCAAGAATTCCCTCCCAGCCCTGCTTTTCTATGACAGAAGGTTGGTCCCTGGCCCAAGAAGCTAACAAAGTATTTCTGGGTCTTGGATGGCTGAAGAAGACATCCGGGAATTTTGTCAGCTGCAGGGCGTAGGGAAGAAAGTTATTCTCGACATGGTGGGGCAGTGAGATGTTATGAAACGTGGACTTGAAAACCAGGAGGAGGCGTTACATCCCAGCAAGTGCAGAGAGGAGGCTTGATCTGGACAAAATGACCTAAGCAGTAACACGACTGTCTGTGAAGGGACAATCACAAAGACATGTCTCCCACACCAATGCTCAGCAAACATTGTCTGTGTTGGGATCCAAAGCCAAGAGATGATTCCCATACACCTGATCATTGAGGACAATGGAACTGGCTGAATTTTTACCCAGACCATTGGCGTTGGCAGATCTTCGGAAAGCGATCCTTGCCGAATTCAGTGAGGATTTTGTCACTTATTTCAGTGGGGGTATAATCGGGTCCCCAGGACAGAGCTTGGGCTTACATTCGCGGGGACTTCTGTGTTAGCTTGCACCGTCCACAGCTAATGAGCCTCAGAGCAGAGTGAAAGGAAGAAAAACCTAAGCGAAATAGCTGCCCAGGGGTTATATCCCTGTACCCCAGCCCCAGAGACGCCTCTAGAACAATACCCCTCCTCCACTCCCAGCCACCAAGACGGACCCAATTACTTTCAGGTGTCGGCTAGTTAATAAAATAACGCCACCCCCCCGCCCCCTCCACCACCCCCCTTTCGAAGGGAGAGTTTTTCAAGCATTAAACACAAAACAGAAGGCAGCAAGCTCTGCCATTTCAATCTCACTTAGCCCCTTTATTGGTTTTGGTGTGGCAGCGAAAACCACTGGGCCTGATTCTCCCATCCCTGACACCTCTATCCCCCATCGGTTTCAAAGGGGCTCCTCCTGATTTACACCCTGACAGTTCCCCTGTCTCCACCATCTAAGGCCCCTCGGGATCCTGGATGTAGTGCAGTTTATTGTGGCATCCTGGGAAAGGCTCCTCCCAGCCTCTCCACAATAAATTTTCCACTTACATTTTAAGGGAAGAAAATGTTTTCCGGCGCTTTTTTGGCTCTCTGTGGAAAATGATTGCTCCCAGATTTATTAGGGATTTGCGGTGGAGGCTGCCGTACCTGGGACCTCAAAAAACCCACTCACCAGGATAAAGATGCTTGCAGCACTTGTCAGCCGCAGCTCTGATTTATGAGGCAAGATTTCTTCTGTCTTGGGGCATATAATTTACTGGGCTCTGGAAATGTCTCGTTAGAGCTGAGGAGAATAAATCTGTCCATCCCCAACAGAGGAATGAGCCTCTTCCAAACCATCTCAGTATCCACATGCAGCTCCCAAATCCAGCACCACATGTCTCCTCCTTTGGCAGTCGCTAGAAGATAATCCGGGTCCTCCGCTAGTGCAAATTGGGACAGTGCCACCAGCTATGGCCCTGGCCCAAAACCAGAGGGCTGTAGGTGATGTGTAAATGGGGTGCTCAGGGGAAGCTCATTCAGAACATGGCGCGAAGGGCGCACGGCGAGTGGCATCAGAGGGAACCTTAAAACAACCAGGCTCTGTAAGAAACACTATGCTTACAGAGCTAATGGTCAAGAGTCTGACCTCACTTGCCCCTGGTGTAAATCAGGAGTGAGCAGACTGAAGTCCACAGGCTCGAGCCTCAATTGGTGTGACTAGCAGGGGATTCGGGGTTGAGCTCATTAACACAGCAACCCCGGTGTACCCGGGAGGAGATTCAGGCCAAACATGACTCTCAGAAACCTCAATTCTACTTGCCCGTGGTGGTTTACACCTCATTGATGTCCCTGGACTTAATCCTAATTTATAAAAGGATAAGAGAGGAGTTCCATATCCATTTAAAGAGCTAGGAGCTCTTTTACCCCACTTCGCCCCACTGCCCCTGGTTAATTGTTCTCCTTCACTGCTATCACCCCTCTCCAAGTATACAAGTTATGCTCACTGGGCCAATCCACTCTAGGTCTAACTCCATTGGCATCACTTTGACCTGCTTACACCACAACCGAGTTTGGCCCACTCAACACATGCACCCAGTGCCAACACAAGTCACAGTACTTTGCAACTTCCAAGTGCTTAAGCCAATGGTTGATCATTTTGCAACCGGAGGCCAAAGTTTGTTTTTGGCCACGGCAAAGTAAATCTGGAACAACCCCACAGATGGCAGTGGGGCTCTTCTAGATGGTCACCAGCTCAGACAAACTCTAACCTCCGTACATAACCTCCGGCGGGGCAGATTCTCACTTGGTGGCTGCCGTACTATCTCCACTAAAGCCAGAGCGCTATAGAAGCAGCGTCTGCCAAGTATCTGCTCTGCATGATGGCGTGTGTTACATGACAGGCCGTTGCACTGGTGCAAATATGAAATACCTCCCCTTAAATCACTGGAGTTGCTCCTGATTCCCTTTCAATAATGGCACCAGAATGTGGGGGCTGACATCCAGATTCTGCATCCAATTCTACTGCTCCAAATGTGGCATAAGTCCATAGCTAGATTTGAATTGCTCCAGATTTACACCACTGTGGGAGTCCAATGTGTAATGCACACCACAAGCCACATGCTTGGTTTTAATTTTGGAGCTGTTGACTTCAAATTAGCATCGTCTGAGGATTGGGCCCATGGTGGTGTAAACTCTATGGCCTGTTCCACATTGGTGTAAATCTGCAATAATTCCATCCAGCTTAATGGCTCCAGATTTCTATTAGGGCAAGTGGGAACAGAAATTGGGGTGAGGAGGCAGCTTCCGAACCCAGTGACACAGGTGTAAATCTGGAATAGCTTCAGTGATATCAGTGGGGTAAGTTTTGTCCTGATTCCTCCAAAGAAAATTAATCCATTTCTCCTCCGGCCGGTTTTGGCTCTAAGCCTCCATTTGTGTGACTTACCATTTTCATCGTCAGTGATTTAAAACTTCATTTTGACTCTTTTTTTTTTCTTTCCTCTTTCACTTTGGAGCAACTCTAAGGAAAAAGAAATTGAAGAGGCCAAACTTGGCAGCGCAAAGCACTTTCCGAAGCACACTGAAAAAATCTCCCACATGTTTCATGTACAAAGTACAAATTTTTCCCTATTAAAGTGTAAAACAGCCAGGGAAACACTGCTGCTTTGTATGAGTTAAACTCGCAATATTGGAAACATGCTGAATACAGTTTATATTAAGATGGGGAGAGGGAGGAATCTTTTCAGGTTTGAGGAGGCAATGCACAGCCAACAAACCACAAAGTGTCCAGTTGAATTCAGTCTCAAAACATAAAGCGCAGTGTATCGGCCCACATTATGCAACTAGACATCAGGCCGGGCCAGCACCTTCGTGGGAGTAAATCAGCATTGCCCCACGGCTTTCGATGACTGGGTCGGATTCTGAACTAGCACAGATCAGCCTAGTCCCATTGTCCTCAATGATCGGGCCAAGCCCTCAGCTGGTGTAGATCAGTGTAGTCCCTCTGGTAGGGCTGGCTCTCACAAGTTGACTGGGTGAGTAACTCATTTTCCAGTTTGGCGCCTGAATCAAAACAATTTTAACAATTTTAAAAAAAAACCCAAAACGTTACGGTGAGTCAAGTCAAAATTTTTTTTTTTCAGTTTTCCCAAGAAAACACCAAACCCAAACTCATTTCTACCAAAACATTTCATTCTCACTGAAACAAAATGCTTTGGGGGGGTTTTTTTCCCCCTCCTCCTCCAACTTAATAACATTTCTCATCGAACTGCTGCTCTGAAATAGAAATTCAGCATTTTTTTTTTTTTTAAATATCAACATGCTACATTTTGACTTCTTTCAAATTTTTTTCAACACAAGTGAGCAAATAGTTCAGGTTGACCTGAAACTGCATTTACAGCAAATAAACCACGGAATTTCACACACCTCTTTGTGTGCGTGCATTTGTGTGCGCTATTGTGAGACTGTGAGTCTGCATGTACACACACATGTTTATAGCATATGTTTATAATACCTACAAGGAAGATGTGATCATCACATGAGTCTATACATATGAATGTAATTATTGCCTGTATAACTAGGCTATCTGTATGTGGTTGGGTATGTGTGCATTCGTAGTCATATTCCTCTTTATCCTCTGTATATATCACATAGGTGCAGATGTGTTTGTGATTACAGCATGCAGTCTTTGTGTGCCTATGCATGCTTGTATCTGTACGTGCGGGGGAGTTAAATGGGTATCATGCTATATTATGCGTTTGTGTGCGATTATAATGCCTGTATGCGTATTTGTGTTTGTGCTCCCTTTGCAAGAGTTGAAAATGTGATAATTATATATTTTGCCAGCTCTGCAAAACAACAAAACTGGGCTCGGCATTGTGGAACCAATGGATTTCCTGCTGAAGGGGCTCCATCTCCTAGGCACAATGTGATGTGAAACATTTTGACAAATGATCAGCAAGAAAAATCTCCCTGGGTGTGTTAATAAAGTTCTTTTCCTGCCATCAACCCATGTGTTCCTGGAAGAGATCGTGCTATATTAAGAGCTCAGGATTTGCAAAGAAACATCGAGACCAGGCTCAGAGAACAACAGAAACTCCTTGGATACTCGTCAGGGCTTTTCAGTTGCCAAGAGGTTCTAAAATGCCACAGAGGGGCCAAGGAAATAATTTTCATTTTCTTCAGCTGAGATATTACCCCAAGATATAACTAATGCCTCCACGAGAACTTTGTTTAAATAGACGAGGCAACTGTCTCTCTGCAGAGCAAGGCTGTAAGCACATTTTCTCATATTTCCAAGTTTTCTTCTCCTGCAGCTTTACGAAACTAAATTGTGTGCTTGTGGAATCAGAAAAGAGCATGGGATTAAGGAGACCAGGTCTCTTTAGTCTGGGCAGGTGAAAAATGAGAGAGAACATGTTTGAGGTCTATAAAATAATGTTTCCAGCGGAGAAAACTAAAGCCTCTTTCATAAAACTTAACCTATAACAGGAAGGAACTTTATGAAACGAAAAGGCAACAACCTTAAAAGAAATTTAACTGAGTTATGCTGGATCCTCTCTGTAGATAACTTCCTACTAGAATTCATTGCTGCAGGATACTAGCAGCCAATATACAAGTACAAGTTACAAAAGACCCTGCCTCACATATCAGTCAGGGAAATAGTTTTATAGGGTTCCAAAAACTAATAAACACCATTGGCCCCCAGACTTTGCTGGCCTACAGTAACCCTGAAAGTAGTCTCATCCATAGCTATCCCTGTCCGCTTGAAAAACATGGATCTCTAGACAGTAAAATTTCCTGTGGCTGTAAACAGTATCAGGGGGTCTTGGAGGCAGCCCGTAGCCCGCTGGCCACAAGTCGGGAACTGATGCTTTAAACATTTATGGACCAAAGTTTGCCCATGTAATTTTATCCTAGCTAGATACTTTTCTGCCTTATTTATAAAGGCCAAATCCCTTGATTCAGCTTGATTTCAGCAGAGCTGTGCTGATTTACACTAGCCGAGGCCTGGACCCTTATACACGGAGCAATAGGCTAAAATAAGGGCAATCAATCCTTGTGCCTAGGATACAACTCCTCTTTCACTGATTTTAAAAAAATGCTTAAGCCACTCAGTGTAACAGGAATGCCATATTTATTCAGTATTTTATTAGGTAGGAGGCTTATACATTATTTTGACTGCCAGCATCATCATAAATCTTTGGGACTCAATAGAGACCATCATTTCAGTTCTGGCTATTCCATCAACCTCTCAGAGTATGGAAGCAGTGTGTGTTCTCCTGCTTTGTTCCCAAAACATCCTACTTTTCTGCTGCCCATTGATCCTGCCCTGGATGACAGTCCCAGAGTATATCCAAAGAAACCCTTTGTGTTCAGAGGGCCCACAGTATTATACAAAATGCTGAAGGGAAAGCTTCCCTAATAGGGCAGCTCTCCCCCACCTCTTCCTACCCTGAGCAGGAACAGAAAACTCAAGTAGTGCAGTCAAATATACCGGAGGCCACCTGAGATGTATTCACCCAAACCTTCAACCTAAACCTCTCTCAGTTTGGAAGAAATTGAGCTCTGTCTGGATCTAGATCTGATGGCAGCAAAGCCCTATCACCAGCAGCAGCATCACCACCACTGATCTCATAATGAGGCAGCTGTCACTGAAAATTGGCAAACTTTTATCCTGAGCCTGGAATTAGCCAGATCCTTAGAGGTCAAAATGCTGTCACAGCATAGAAGGTGCCTTCAAAATAACAGGCTTGCAGAAACTCTGGATGCTATTCGAAATGTCCAAGTCATCAAAGTGTCTCTACAGGGCCTTGGACAGAGTCCCAGAGGCACCTATAACCTTTTATTACCCCTATTGTTTTCTAATTCCATTTGTAGGGGTTGGTGCTGATCCATTTATTTGCATTACGATGGTGCCTAAAAGCCCCAGTCATTATCCTAGGTGTAGGACAGAGATAGTCCCTTCCTCAAGGAACTTACTCCATAGGGCCTGAAGTTGAACCTAAATGGCCCTGAGCTTGGGAAGAAGTTTACATCTGGATGAGGCCTCAATTTCACACCAGGAGCCCGTGGGTGGAGGTACCAAAAGCGCACAGTGGTGGTCAAACTCCGTTCCCATTGAAGCCAGTGGGAATTGTACTGGTGCCTTGAACTGGAATAGAGCCAGGCCAATGTTTGTGGAAATTTCTCTCTAGCTTGATATGAGTCAAATGAAAAATGTGGATCCAAACAGCCCCAAACATTAGGAAAGTTAAGAGCTGGAGGAGCATCCCGAACTTCTCTCTGATGTAATCAGGCTCCATTAACAACAGGGACGTAAGCTGACTCAAGGGCAGCTAACAGCGGGAGGGATTGCCCCATTCTGCCTTGACTTTAAATTAATTGTGGCAAAGCCACTTCAAACCAGTCCAGCTCCACATTTTCCAGCCACGACGCCAAACTCCCCCAGCACCAGGAAGAGGCTATAGTTTTGTTCTCGGTGGGTTCCAAAGGCATGCGATTTCATTTCGGGTTTGCGAAGCTACAGTAAAATCGACCATTGCTTGAGAAAAGGCCCATCTGCTGAATCTTATCCCCTGGACCTGCTGTGAACTGCCCGAGTCTTTCCGGTTGCTCTCTAGGAGTTACAACAATGTGCACATTAGAAGTAGGGAGCAGGGGCACGTCAGAAGGACAAAAAATAGAAAATGTCTTCAGTTTGTGGAGAGAATTTTTTGCACGTAGAATCACACCGGCACACCCGTGCTGCAGACTGCTGCTGCTAATTAGGGTTTTGCTACTGACGTAGGATTATAGGACATGTCAGACTAGATCGTGCCACTGGTCCGTCTAGTCCAGTAATTTATCTTCTGCAGAGGCTGGCATCACCTGCTTCAGAGGACAGCACTGAGCTGGTATAATCTGTTCCCCGAGAATAAATATCTCTGGCTGCAAATAAACATTGTATTTATTCCAGGATAAACCATTTTTATCCCGGGACAAAGTGCAAGCCTGCAGATGCCCATGCCCTTTATCCTGGGATAAGGCCTAAAAAAATTCTTGGTTAAAAGATAGTTACAGTTTATCTCAGGATATAGCAAAATATACCTATACAGTTATTCCAGGACAGCATCATTGAATCAGTGGCAGAAAAGCAGCAGTGCATTAGCTGCTCCCTAAACCCTGATTAGAAGGGCAACATGTGTATGTGTCAATCCCAGGATATTTTTGTTCTGGAATAAATGTGGGCATCATTTATCCATGGATAAATGTAATGTCTGCCCCTAGCCTCTGGTTCTTTCAGTTAGAGGTTCACTCCTGTCATACAATAGGAGTACTCATAGTCCTGGCCAAACTCAGGGTTAGTTTTCAAACTTTTGCTGTTCTTACCTTAGATAGTTATTAGCACATAAATGTCTGCTCCTCCGGAGAAACCTGCTAAATCCTTGGTCTCAGTGATATCTTATGACCATGAGCTCTACAGGCTGCTAGCAGTGGGAACAGGAGCAGGCCTTTGATGTGGTTGCAGTAAGTGAGAGCTCGTCCTGGGTGGAAAAGGGATTTGCCATCGCAGGAAAATGTTGGAATTTCAGAATGTTTTCCCCCTTCTCCAGCAGGAAGAAAAGTCAACAATGTTTGCACCTCACCAAAAAAAATGAAACGGTGGGATTTTTTCATTTCTGAAATGTAAACATTTTACAGTTGGCCACAGCAAAGGTTTCTTTTCAACACTTTTTAAACTAATACATTCAGGCTGAACGACCCAGGCCTGCAAACCGGTTTTGACAAACCAGCCTTTTCCAGGGAAGAACCATTTTGTCAAAAAATTCCCAAGCAGCTCTGATGGGAAGTGGGTCCCATTTTGACCTTTCCATTCCACTCCGCTTCCAGCTTGGACAGCCTCTTGCAGAGAGCAGAATTAAGGAAGACAGTAGAGTTCAGAATATATCCCTGAGGTTTTACTAGCACATGCACAGAAAGAGAGAAAGAGAAAAAAAAGAGAGAAGACAACAAGAGTGCTTTGCATTTCCATACAGCAGCCCCATTCATCTGATCGTTTCTATGCGCTTCCCAAATATCCATTCATTAAATGCTCCCCAACAGACAGGTGAAGGGTCACTATTTCTCTTATATACACACGAAAACAAAGCCTCAGAAAGTGGAAGCATATCGTCTGAGGCCGGCTGGTCAGTGGCGGATCCAGGAAGAGCACCCCTGCTCATTCTTGCAGACTGCCACTGCTATCACGAGACAGAAAACCCCGCACATTGTGAGACTCAAACGAAAGCCAAACTATCTGCCATCCCCAGAAGGATATCAAAAAAATGTCTTCTAGCTTAGAGGTTCCAGTCCGGTTCAAACTCCCCCCTTCGGCATACACCCCTTGCGTGCACACACAGCTCTGCTGGAAGCCAGTCTCCATTCGAGCCATCTGATTACAGTTATCTCTGGGATACAGATTATCAATGCCAAAGGCACACATATGAGTAGACTAGCTCCCCATTATTAAAGGGCTTTAAACACATTAAGGGTCTTTTCAAACTCTGGAAGGTATGTTTAAGGCAATAAGGCTTTATGGGAGTTCTGCTACGTTTAATAATATTTAATGACTTGTTGTGTGCCAGGGGTCTTATAGTTCCTACTTAGCAGTGATTTATAATGCACAGCAGGCTGCCGACAGTCCCTGACTAGGGAAAATCCCTGAAACTCCAGCTGCTGTGAAAGAATCCAGTGTGGAAAGTTAAGTGGATAATATCAGAATAAACAGAAACATTGCTTGGAGAGCTAAACATTTCTCAAGGAAAAATTGTATTAAAACCTCTTCTTTAATTTGCGAGTTATTACTGGAAGACAGATCGATCGATCGATATGCTATTCAAAGTAACTAGCACCTCACAAAGTCTCTCTTTTTCCCTTCCCATTCACTGAGGCTCTCTGACCCAGGCCCCAATTCAGTAAAGCCATTAAAAACATCCTTGAACTTCAGCCAAAGTGCTTTACTTCTCTAATGCCAAGCCTATATATCCTCACTCACCCTAAGCTAATGTGTGTCCAGTCTCCTACGGAAGGGTTATTCACGTGTGTAAGATTGGCAGGCTTTAATTCCAGTTCTGCCTTTAACAAATAACATTTCCTTAAATAATGTAAGCATTGATTTTATTATGATATATTCCAAACCCAGGCACTTATTTTTTCTGTCTGTACTACATCTTCTGTGCTATAGTTTTATTATATTGTTAGCTACCCTTTTTAATGATCTGAAACTATTCTATTAATCCTGTAATATTTATGAAGATTCTGAAAATTATATTACATTATATTATATTATATTATATTATATTACTCTTCAGGGCAAAAATTGCTGTCCTTTTGTTCTATACTTGTATAGTGCCTGGCACTAATACCACAATACAGATAATAAATAATGATTTGATTCTATTACAATGCATTATGTTCTGTGATCCACTAGTTCCTCCATCTTTTACTCTGGCTGTCTAATCCACCTACTAACTACTCCTGTGGTTCCTTTTTCACAGGGCTTCTCAGATAGATATCCTATAGCTCTCAGGCCTCTATTTCCAATACAGGAGCTGAGCAGAAGATCGTTGAAGTCAGTGGAAGGGCTTTCTGTTGACTTCATCGGACTTTGGATCAGAGCCGTGGAGAGCCGAAGCAGAACACATTTCTCCCCACAACCACATGCACTTCTTATAATTGCCTGCATGGGGTTCTCAGCAGCAAAGAAAGCCTCCCCTGCAGGGATCATTAACAGGAGACATTCATTGCAATTAAGCCAGGCGACTACTTCCCTGGTACAATCCCAGCCTGTGTATTAACTAGCCAGTAATCTCTTATCTCCTACCTGAGTCCTACCAGCTTTCCAAGAACCGAATACACTGACATCAACAGCTTGCACTTTCCCCCCCGTCACTAAAACCAGGGATACCAAAAAAAGGACTGAAAAACAGCAACATCCACAGTCACGCATGATCCAGACTCGGGCCAGGATGGTCTTTCACCCTCCCTCCTAAAGAGCAGTTTAAAGCATCTCTTACCCAGGAAAAAAATGCCCACTGCTGTTCGTTAAAACAAGCCTGTGCCTTCTTGCTTTTGTTAACCTGATATTAATAAAGGTGGGGGGGGGGATAGCGATTCAGCAGTGTTGTGGGAGAGTTGTACTTTCCCTTTATTTTTCAGGCGTTTGGCTTTAGTCTTTGGGGAAAGAGAAAAAGGAAACCGTGGTTGTCTGTATGCACGTACAGACTGGCAGCATTTTTAATGATTGTCCAAATTCATTGTGCCAGGACAGGGCCAAGGGAGGAGAGCGCACCGCGCTGCCGCAGCTCGTAGACTGAGGCATCATAAAACATAAGGCCTGCCACTGAGTGGCTCAGACCGTCTTTGCCCAGTCTCTTGTGTCCCAGAGCGGCTGCTGCTTTTGTTTCCGCCCGTTCACCTCCCACTTGGAGCCTGGCACTGAAGGGCCAGGGCGCTCCGCTTCAAAGGCTGCCCCTTCCCCCCCATGCTCAAGAGCGACTGATGCCCCTTCCCTGCAGGCGTGCGCCCAGTCCCTCTGTGAACCCGGCTCTGCGATCTGGCTTCCTCCCGGCGTGGTGGCCGCGAGTCCCACCCTTTCGTGACCCGCTGGGCGAAGGAGCTGCCTTGGGTTAAATCTACCCCTGCTGCGGTTCCGTGCCTGGAACCCCAGAGAACGAGGGGTGAAGGGACCTCAGGGGGTCGCACCTAGTCCAACCCCCCGCTCAAAGCAGGGCCAGCCCCAGCTACCTCATCCCAGCCAGGGCTTTGTCTACTCGGGTCTTAAACCCCTCCACGGAGACTCTTGCCTGGGGAGGGAGAGCCTCGGTAACGGCTTTCTCCTGGCTCGCCCTCGCCTACACCGCCTCCGCGCAGCGCCCCCGCTACCCTCTCCCGGATGCCCTCGGGAAGCGCCGCGCGTCTACCTGCGCCCCGCGCTCGCCTCCCGCGGCCGGCACAGCACCG
>NW_017728934.1:1866677-1887059 GCF_001723895.1 Crocodylus porosus
CCCCCGGGACGCGCCTGGCTTCCCCGCCCCGGCTCTTCCACGAGCACCGGGCCTCGGCCCCTCCGGCCGCAGCCGAGACTTGAGCAGCTGCTCGGCACCCGCCTGCCCTGCCCGCCCTTCCCCACCTCTCGCCCTTTTGCCTCCGGTTTGGGTGCCTTTCCCCCCTCCGAGCGGACCCCCGGCTTAATCCGCGCCGGGCTAGTCCGAGGCTAGGCTCGGGATGCGGCGAAGAGCCGCTACGTGGCGGGGAGCGAACGTCTGTCTGCGCCGCGCTGCGGAGCGCATCCGCAGCCCGGGTCACTTCAGCCCGTTACTTCCTTCATCCCGGAGGCCTGAGGCCTGGCCTGGCCGAGCCCAGACGGCTCCAGCGTCCCGGGTTTTAAACCCAGCAGCAGCTCCCGTCGCCCAGGGAGGGGATGGGAGCGATGGGAACTGGGGAGAAGGGAGCTCCTGCGGGCTCCGCGTGTGCTGCAGGCCGGGCAAGTGCCGCTAGGAGCAGAGAGGTCCTGCGGGCCTGAGCCGGGAGGTTTAATCCAAGCCCGGGATTGGCAACAGGAGGTAGGGTCCCCATCCCCGCCCAGCCTGGGGTCGCTGTCAAGCCCGGGGAACGGAGGAGGATTCACCGGGGATGGGGAGGAAGAAGGACTCCCAGCCCTGTGGCTGCCCCCGGTGCACTGGACCCTGCCTCCCCGCAGCTGCCAGCACAGGGCACCAGCTGGGGGAGGTCAGACAGGAGCTGGATCCCGGCACAGGGGGTGCCCAGGAACAAACTCCCTGCTGTGCTTCGTGGAGCTGGATCAGGGCCAGTCGCAGGCAGCAGAGCCCCAGCGCCTTCCTGCAGCAAGAGGAGACCTGGGCGAGGAAGGCAACCCCGGCAGGCCTGGAGGAAAGGCTGGGTCCAGTCAAGGGCTGACAACACTCCTAGGGCTAAACAGGGGCAATGCTCAAGGCCCCTTCCTACTTCTTGACCCTCACCCCAGGCTGTTCAACCCCCACTTCCCTTTTCATTTCCTTCCCCTGGGCTCCTACCTCCATTCACCTGCTGAAGCCATCACAGGTGATTTTAAACCAGGTGCGAGGACAATGCTGAGGTCAGCAGCTTCCTAGCAGGGCCCTTCCCCACGGGCATTGACAATAGGGTAAAACACGCAGGAGCTGGCACCATAGAGCCCTGCCAGGCCCAGAAGTTTGTGGAATAAATACCCTTGCGATGCCTCCACTGCGTGGGCACAACACAGACATCACTGTGAAGTGGGGAAGCAGGGACACGGCGAGGACGGCACATCAAAGCGCAGTGCCCAGGACGTTCCAGGCTTGGCCCCTGCATGCCGCCTCCTGCCCCTGGGACCAGCTGGCCTGGTCCTTGGCCCCGCTGCACATTCCCTCTTTGTACTCTGTGCAGTTTTGCTGGAGGGGGAGGGCAGCTGCTGCCTCAGCTCAGCTCCGCTCAGCTTCGCTCCACTGGCATCCGCAAAGCCCATTAGCACCAGTTGCCCCCATGCACCTCTTTGCAATTTGGGCAGCTTCCTCTCGCATTTTTATTTGTTGTCTTTGCAGCAGACAACAAACCCTGCTGCCGACAAAGGCAGGCTGAGCCCCCTTTTTCAGGTCGGTGCTGTGATTTATTTCTTCCAATACATTTCATTATAAATTCCAGAGAGGGAGAGGAGGAAAAACATAGCGCAAATTTATTGCTGTAAACCCGCACGGGCAATTTTCTCTATGGCAGTTTCTCAAGCAGTTGAGGCAGGGTGGGAAATTGGCCCTTTCTCGACCGGGATGTTCAAAGGCACCAGGATATTTTTTGGAGGAGGAGTACTTCCAAATGGTTTCCTGAGGAGTTATAGCTGCAGGGGTAGCTCCTGGCCTCCAGCGCACTTGCAAAAAGGGTTTCAGTAGCAGACTACGGGTAAGAACCTAGATGTCTGTTCCTCACCAGGCCAGGCAAGTTACTGTGGCATTTGTCAGAAGGGAACAACGCTCCCCCCCCGCCCCCCGGATGCTGGAAGGGAGAGGGAGAGTGTGGATGAGTTTAGCAAGTGGTGCTGAGACTATTCTCAGCTGCCGGGATGAGGCTGGGCAGTGCTGCTGAAGCCAGCGCTTGAGACTTCCAAGTTCACTCCACCTAACTCAGCTCATTCATCTCCCCTCCCTTCACTCCTCATTTCACTCCTGTTCTTACTCTTTGTTTCTTGCCGCTACGAGTCCACTGCTCCAGGCCTCACGCTGAACTATTTCACTAGCTTGGGACTTCCCGCTTCCCACTGGGACCTAAAAGGAGACTTCTGGCTGACAGGGCCTTGGCTGAGTGACCTTAGCACAGTGTGTGCACCCTCAGTTGCCACCAGATCTTAACCCCAAGCAAGGGCAGGGCATCAAGGAAAATTCAAGGAAAGGCGATCTTACTGCCTTTGGTAACTGCGATAATGCCCTCTTTAAAGTTGAGCAGAGATGCTCCCACAACGCGCTCCGTGCAGGAACAGAGCTCTCGGTCACACACTCCCCTGACTGCTGCAGTCACAATCTCCAGCAGGCTTTGCTTGGCAACGCCGTCCCCACTGTGCCTAAGAGAAATGGATTAAATGACTTGCCCAAGGTCATGGGGAACCTGTGGCAGAGGAGGGCATTAAATACAGGTGTCTTCATTATCAGCCTAAAGTTCTGACCACCGGAGCCAAGCAAGTGGTAAAGCCAAGGAAACCCCAGTTTGAAACAACCCACTCCCAGGCTCCCTCCATCCTCCCCTGTGGACAGATCAGCTTTCCCCTCTGTGCACGGTGAGTTCTAGTGGCAGAGCCAGGTGATGGTTTGCCTTTGCGCGGCTTCCTCCTGTTTAGCGTTTCCCCCTCAAATCCCATTCTCCCAGCCTGCCCTACCCCAGGCCCAAGCAACTGAGCCACTGCCAGGAACAGAGAGCCTGCCCATGCTTGGGTTGCGCCTGATGGAGCAGAGCGGAGAGCCTGCCAGGACGACGGGCCTTCATCTCTGTCCCCACCCCTGTGCCCTCTTGGCAGATTTTGTGTTTGGTAGGGAAACTGGAAAAATGTGTGATGCATTAATACACTGGTGACCCCCCGCTCCCCCACCGCCAAAATGTCTGGCACGAAACAGTAGAGAACATCAACAAGAGAGTGGTGCCGTGGGGGGTCTGTGGGGAGAGGCATCGCTTTGTGATTCATTCCCCCGCCGCTCTCTGTGTGTTCCCATTGCAGCTGCAGAGAAGTGCTCCAAAGGCCAGGCGTACCACCCAGTGCCTACCAACTGCCGAGGCCCGCTGGAAGATGCCCGTGATCTCAGATGCTCCCCGGTGGCTTCTCTGGGCAACCTGAGGGAGCACATCTCCCCTGAACTCACGGACTCCATGGAGCTGTCCAAGAACAAGAACAAGAAGAGGAGGAACAGGACAACCTTCAGCACCTTCCAGCTGGAAGAGCTGGAGAAGGTCTTCCAGAAAACTCACTACCCCGACGTGTACGCTCGGGAGCAGCTGGCACTACGGACAGACTTAACAGAAGCCAGGGTGCAGGTAAGGGGAAGAGGGTAGGGGGTATGTCTGCAAGGGCCCCTGCTCATTGCCCCAAAGATAAAGGCATGAGGTTGCCTTTGCAATAGCTCCAGCTACACTTGGATTATACAAGTCAAGCAGGGTCAGGTCTAGTTTGTACAAGGATGAGAGATGAGGAAATGCTTCTTATGTGTCACTGATGACATGGAAGATGATGCTCTTTCAGGTAATGACCCTCTCCCCTAGCTAGGTGCAAGGCAAGGTGTCACCAGAAGACCACAGTGCACAAGTTCTGCCTCCCTAAGCCCTTCATCAGTTTACAGCTGATTAGTGCACCCCTCCTTGCCTAGTATCCTTGATGCAAAGCACTTTGTACTGTTAGGAACCTGCCAAAAGCCACCCCAGGTGCAGCTGCATTTTAGAGGCAGCCCAAGTTTCTCTCAGTCTCATTTTGGCCTGGCCTTCTCCTTCACTGACATCCTTTAATAACATCCTACTGCATTTCTAGAGCAGCATCCAACCTAGCTGGCAGGTTCCCACGGCTGGCACCCTTAGTTATGCTAGGGGTTAGATTGGAGTGGATTACTCATCCCTCTAATAGATGGAGAGGTGACACCCAGGGCGATCCTGGCAAAGAGCAGGACCCATTTCTGTATTGGCACCACCTTTGCATCAAGCAGGCTGAGCTTCTTCCAGAGGCAGCTTCATGCTATTTCAGTCTTGTGTTGGAAAAGGCAGAGGACCTGCTTTCAGGGGCACACAAGAGTGCAGATACCAGACTGAGTGAGAGTGATGAGCAAAGGCAACGGTGGGAAATTGGCTCCCAGGACTTGCAAAGCGCATCTGGATAGCAATCCACCCAGTCACTGGCTATTAAATATCACTGCAGAGGCCAGGCCAGCCTCCAAATGTAATTCTGGGCAAGGAAGACTATCCCTCCAGCTCAAAAATGGAGACGGCATCCTGCTCCCATGTGGGGCGGGGAGACAGGAGGAACATTCCTTGGCCTCAGCCAGCAAGCACGCTTGGAAGGGGGCACGCCATGCCGATCTGTCACCCAGCCAGCGGCGCACTGAGTGTCACTGGGAAGCCCCATCTGAGGCTGTCTGGAGGTTAGAAGCTACTCCTATTCGCTGGAGGTGAGACTGAGGGGAAAGCAAGAGATAGGGTTGGAGCCAGTGTTAAATCACCAGGGTGACGGAAAGGGCAGAAAGTTTTTGTGGGTGGGGAGAAGAGCCACAGCACGGGCAAGAAGAAATATGCAGAGCTCAAAAGGAATGGGCATTTCAGGAAGGAACCAAGACACCAGATTCAAAGTGCCCCCGAACTTGGACCCAGGGGTTTCTGGTTCAGCTGGTTACACAGTTAGGGGCTGATCATAAATTTCTCCCCAGGATCTGAATGGTGCAGACACATCTGGATTGCAGGCTGGGGTTTGGGCCCACCTCTGACAGTCTGTGCTGCGGCTGGTGATCTAAGCAGAAAGACAGGAGGGGGCCAGCCAAGGAGAGGCCTCAGTCTGGGGTAATTCCAAATTCCAGGCGGCGTGCAATCCAGTGCCCAGCCCAGCACTCATCCGGAGCAGGGATCATTCCCTATCAGTGGCCTCTGCCTTGAAGAGCAGTGATGGAGCCTGTTAGAAATGAGTCCGTGCCAGAGCTCAGGGGGAGGAGGGGCCGAAACGTGAAACCCAGCTCTAGGGAACCTCAGCTTGGGAGATGGGAACACGGGCCTGTGTTGACATCACTCCAACAGGAAGACCGGGGCAGAGCTGCCACCGTCTCTCGTGGAAGGTAGGGCAGGGTGGCACCTTGGAGCTATTCCACCGGCTGAAGCGGCTGACTGCAACCAAGCACAGTCCATCCCTAGGGTCTGACAAAGTAGGCTGTTGCCTATGAAAGTTCATGCCTCTCTGACCCAGTTCGTCTCCAAGGTGTCACTCTTGCCTGACTTTGGACTGACACGGCTGAACGCCCCTCTGCATTCTCTTGGAGCACCTTGCAATGGTATCTCAGGAGGTTCCTGCCCAATGGAGCTGCCTGAGGAAGTAATAAGACTGTTTGTAACCCAGGGCAGGAGCCACCAGACATAGCACCTCGTCCTCAGCCTCTCCGGAGAGAATGCCGCTAGTGTTTCCTGGACAGCCCCACACCATAGCCATCACCGTGCGGCAGCTCCATTGCTGCATCCCAGGACTGCACAGCCTGCAGTAACAGATGGACATCCGCAGGTTATTCCCCTGTACAGAGCATGGATCTCAAGACAATACTCACTGTCATGTATAAGGTGTATCATCACAAAAGACACTTAGTGAAACCTGAGAGCTTGGAAGCTGCAAACAGAAATTGCGCGTACGGTAAGTGCCCAAAGGCTGCAGCCATTCAGACACAGCATCTAAGAAACTATTTACTGCCTGGTTATAGTGGTCAGGCCAGCAACCTGTACTCTGTACGTTCATGGAGAGGCAAGACACCTTTTCTCCTTTCTACGGACTAGTTAAAAGGCAGAGAGTCCTTGGAGACTGAGCCGGCGCAGTATGGGAAATTGCAAGATAAATGTGTCATATGCCACCCAACAGATGAATATCAAGCTTGCCCTAGAGACACTAGCCATGCTACAGGGTGGGGAGTTGAGTTTGTGGTCCCTTCCATCCTAAGCCAACAAGGAAGCCAGTTATTTCTGCCTGCGATGGGATTAAATTTGTGCTGTGGACACCTGCCAACTAGGAACTAGACCAACGGCCTTTCAGTCACCATCCACTTCAGAGGTTCAGATATAATGGATCGGTTGTTGTCGGTCGGCTAATTCAAGAACATGCTTTTCAAAGGAACAGGCAACTTTCTGGGCAAGAGCAGTTTCATCCTTTCAGGTGGAGACAACGGCTCCATCCTTTACTTGCTCCATGACTGGAAACATGCTTGGGACTGATCTCATGCTGATCCCCGATGCGAGAAGAAACAAGCCCATAATGTCAACACAGAATACAAGCCTTGAGATACCCGCATGTGGGTGACACTTGCCCATGCCCACCCTCTGCACCTTTGGCTCTGGTCAACCCCTTGGTCCCTCATTAAGATCACAAACTCCACTTACACCACTGGAAGTAACCAGATGCGAGTATTGCATGTCCCATTATCACGTTGCCTAAACCATTTAAAGCGACAGTCAGCTGGGGGGTAGTAGAGTGGCAAGGTCCTCTGTGCTACAGCCACATGGCCAAAGGATGCCCCAGGGTACCACAGGGCCCCTTAACCCCCAGCCACATGCCACTATGAGCCCCATATGCTCAGTAGGTCTGGGATGCGTCTGACCCTCTTCTGTTTCAGTGCCTCTCTTTGCTAAAAGGGGCGCCTTTGCTCACTCATTTTGCACCATCCCACAGGTCTGGTTCCAGAACAGAAGAGCCAAGTGGCGGAAACGAGAACGTTATGGGAAGATCCAGGAGGTGAGAAACCCCTTTGCGGCCACCTACGACATCTCTGTCCTGCCCAGGGCTGAAAACTACCCTCAGGTACTGGGACAAAAAAAAACAAAAACAAACAGGCACATTGGTGTGTCCTGTCCCCCCACCCCACACATGCCACGTGTGCGCACACACAGACACACACACACCACCGTTGTGTCTCCAGTTATGTTCTCGCTTACACTGGCATAAGTCTGGATTTGCTCCACTCAAGGTATTGCAGTTATTTCCAAGTGGTACCAATGTAAACGAGAGGACAGCCTGGCCCCAGACTTCCTGGTGGAGGAAGAGAGGCAGCCACTGAACCACAGCACATTATGCCCCATTCCCAGGCCTTTGCTCACTTCACGTCACCAGCATAATTTTGGGTCTCAGTGGCGGCTGCCCTCACATTCACCAGTTGTATTTCTAATGCCCTGAGGACATCCCCAACTTGCAGGTCCCTGGCCAGAGTTAGCAGAGCCTCACGTGTGAGGGAGCAGGACTTGGAGGGAGCGGTCCCTTCTCTCCAGAACCCTGCACTGCGTAGAGATGATCAGTAAAGCTCGAAGCTCACAGAAACGCCTCTGAGCTTTTGCAGCCAGCATTGCCAGAGAAGTTGCAGGTTACCCCATCTGCATGGGAAACCTGATAGCGCCCCCATGAAGCATACCCTCCTACTCACTCCACCCCAAAGCCCAGAAACGAACCAAGGGCATCGCCTTAAAGCAGCCTTGAGTGCCTGAGACAGCTGGAGAGCAGCTCTGGTCCCATGCTAGCTAGGGCTGTGCTAAGCCAGCTCCACTCATTTCTAGGCTTCACCATGTCCAGAGCAAAAGCAATGTCAAGGCTCACCCCAGTGGTAGTTAGTTAGCTCATTTTTTTTTCCCCTTCAAAGGGCCAGTTCACATAAGAAAAAAAAAAACAAAACACATCATTTATGGGTAAAGTCCCTTCACACCACTGTAAGGAAGCATCAAGGAGCATTAAGAGGCTTTCATGTACAAGATAATCAGGGCCCGGGAGTCTTCCACTGCTGCCAGATAGAGGGATTAGTCCTTTAGACCCTCCCTGAAAATCCAAGGTTCAGATCCCTGCAAGCCCAGATGGCCCTGGTTAAATGCAAGGAGTTCCCAGGAACCATTTCCAGCGAGACTGGCCGCAGAAGCTGGCTCCTCTCTGGCAGCTCCCTGTTTTACGATGACTGGCAGGACAGTGTATAGTTAGAAACGGGTTCAGCTGGAGCGATCGGGAGAGAATTCCCGTGACGTTTTGGTTTGGTAAAACGAGCAGCCGGGGTTGCTACAGAGTCAAGTCCGGTTTCAGCCAAACCCCCAAAGCTCCCCACGTTCAGATAAATGCCCCTCGGATGCAGCTCATCCCCAAAGGCTGCGGAGCCGCCACGGTTTCTTAGCACCAGTGCTTAGGTGCCAGTGAACCTCCAGAGCTGGAAGCAGGAGTCTCTCCCCTTTGAGCTGTCGCTCCGAGTCCTAAGTGAGTCATCCTCACATGATTCAGACTCGGAGAGGACTGGATGCAACACACTCAGCGAGTTGTGCATGGATTAAATCCAAGCCTCTGTCTACATCTTGGACCAAACTGAGACCAATTGTTCTCCAAAGCCTCAAAAAAAGGTATTTGAATTTGTTTAATTATTTGCAGGGATCCTGGCTTTCTCTGGGGAAAAAAAAAATTCCAAATTTTCTGATTTTTAAAGAGTAACCCCAACTCACACTTTTCCATGATTAAAATGAAGCTACATACATACCTACTTCATTATATTCACAGACAAATGTGACTTTTTCAAATCAGAACATTTGGGATTTTTTTTTTTTTTTTATCTGAGAAAACCAGGATCCCTGATTATTTCCCAGGCCAAAAAGCAGAGTCCTAGGGATCCTTCATCAGGGTATATCTGGAGCACGTGAGATCTTGCTGGAAAGCCTGCCCTTGCAAGATTTCCAGCCAAACGCTGCCAGACTCTAGAGCTTTCATCTCAACGTCCGCAATAAGCCCCACTTGACCTGACCAATGTCCCAAACCTTTGATTAGAGATGGACCCAGCTCGTGATTGCCAAGTCAGGTGAAACCCAAACCCCCAATCTCTGTGAATTTCTTGAGTACCCCCCTTGATCGTTAATGCATGGATTCACATTTCTGTTTCTAAACACACTCCTGAACGTTGGGCATTGGAAATACAGGACAGGGTGGAAATGTAATCAGCATGAGACCATTTTTGCACTTGCATTTTCCACCATGTGGACCTTTTCCATAGGAAGGGTTTTTCGGCAGCAGTTTTCAATTAGAAAAATGGAAGTTGAATATTTCATTTTAGGTCAGCTCAGCATTGAACTACACTTCCTTACTGTGACCAAACTACATCTCCCGTGAGGTGATGGGAGACCCAGTCTCCTCTGTTCTCATCCACAGACCAGGTTCCCTGTGGACTGAGTGTCAAGGAGCAGTAGGTTGGGCAGAGAGCCAAGCCCATAGGAAGGGACTGGGGTCCCCCAGCCCGTACTAGATCCCCACAGAGAAGTGCTAGGCGGTGCTGGGCTGACTCAGCATGTTCAGATTTCTAAATACAAAAAAAAATTTTCTTTGTCAGGATCTGGCTATTGATTTATTTTTATTAAAAATAATGTTGATATATATGAGAATTACCCAGGAGATGTATATCCTAGTTCTCCCCTAGCCCCATGCCAGCCACATCACAAAGAATACAGGAAGGGCAAGAAAAATGTGATTCTTCCCCTCTGTTCGGCACTGATGAGGCCACATCTGGAGTACTGTGTCCAGTTTTGGGCCCCCCACTACAGGAAGGTTGTGGACAAATTGGAAAGAGTCCAGTGGAGGGCAACAAAAATGATTACGGGGTTGTGGAGATGGCTTCCGAGGAGAGACTGAGGGAACTGGACTTATTTAGTTTGCAGAAATGAAGACAGAGGGGATTTAATAGCAGCCTTCAACTACCTGAAACAGGGTTTCAAAGAGGATGGAGCTGGACTGTCCTAGGTGGGGGCAGATAACAGAAAAAGGAGCAGTGGTCTCAAGCTGCAGCAAGGGAAGTTTAGGGTTATATATTAGGAAAAACCTCTCTCACTAGGAGGGAAATAAAACACTGAAACAAGCTAACCAGAGGTTGTGAAGTCTCTGCACTGGCCACGTCTGCACGTTCATTAATGCGCAGTAGTTATTGTGCATTTAGTTTAGTAACTATAGCGCACCAGCGCAGTTTTTTTGTTATGCTTACTGCGCAGTAGCCTAATAACACTGCACAGTAGTGTATGAGCACGGTTTTTGACTGCCACACAACTACTCAGTGTTATTAGTCTACTGTGCAGCAAGTGTCTCGTGTAGACACACCCACTTAGAGGTTTTTAACACCCAGCTAGACAAAACCCTGGCTGGGATGATCTAGTTGGGGCTGGTCCTGCTTTGAGCAGGGGGTTGGACTAGATGGGAGCTCCTGAGGCCCCTGCCAACCCCCCTTCTCTATGATTTTATGAATGTGCCCCTCAGTCCTCCACTAATCAAGCCTTGCTTTTCATTTTGCCTTCCTCCAGCTGCAGAATAACCTATGGCCCAGCCCTGCACCGGGGAACCCTGCAGGCCCCTGCATAATGTCCCCTGAAGGTATCCCATCCCCCTGCATGTCTCCATACCCGCATTCCCATGGGAATGTCGCCGGATTCATGGGCATCCCTGGTTCTCCCAACCACCATCCTGGTATCAACAGCCTGTACTCCATCCATAGTTTCCCCACTTCGCTCAGCAACCACAGCTTCGAATCAGCCTCAGACAACGACTACAAATCCCCCAGCCTGGTTACACTGAGAATGAAGTCCAAAGAGCCAGCCAGCCTGCTTAACTGGACCACATGATCTCCCTGAAAGAGCCCAGGCTGCGGACACAATTCACCCCCTGGGGTCTAGGCCACTCTCAAGGCTGGTTCCCCACAAAGGAGAGAGAGCAAGCCCTTCACCTGTGGTTCCCTCTTCTCTTCAACCTCCCTGCACTCCAAGCCCAGCAGCTGGCACCTCAGAGATGACCAGGAGGCCAGGGTTGGCATGACCTGAGGAACATGGCAGCCTCCACCCTGCATGTCTCCTCATACCTCAGGTACGTGAGGGTCATAGACACCCCCAAGAAACACTTGGTGATGAACAGGTTTCAGAGGCGACACAAAAGCTCCTATTCTAACCCCATTTTCTGCATTCCCCAGGCGTAGCCTACTCATGGGTTCCTTTGCCTCAACTTTTGCTTCATTGTGGCTCATGTTGGAGGCAACAACCAGGCATAACAATTGCCAGAGCCCTAATGTGTACACCACATACTGCAAGTGTGGGATCTCCTAAGGAACGAATGGCCAGGGACACTGGAGCTCCCATTGCTAGGAAGAGTGTTGGGGGAGCAGTCTAGTGTAGATGCAGTTTCATGCATATATGTCCATGGCTAGGGGGTAAAAGACCACGAATGGCACAGCCAGCTCTTCCAGGTCGCTGCTCGCCAACTCAACCTCTCCTTCTCCTGGCAGATCCCGAGAGAGGCCATCACAGATGCTGGTCCTATACCCCATGGTGCTCCTCTAACATCCTGAAGGCTGCTCCCATGTGTAGACAGCACCTCGGGGTGGGTAGGGGAGGCTGAGAATCAAGAGCTGAGACTTGGGGCCCAGGGAGAGTAATTTCTAATCTACCTGGTAAGAACAGCCTGCAATCTGCGCCTGGCATCAGGGAGAGGAGAAGCCGAGGAGATGGGGTCCCGAGAAATCCTACCTCCTCAAAAAAAAATGCAGAACCAGAAGGAGGGAAGTCCTGGAGCCAGAAGTCAAGGGATGTGTTAGCTACTTATAGGTAGAAATTCCCTGTTCCAACTCACCCCTTGGCCTTGGTGATTAGCCAGTTGTGTGGGGCCTTACTGGACTCCTCCATTAAGGTCAGGGAGGGAGTATTTTGTGCAATCTGGTTTATTTATAAAGAATGTCCCTAAAGACAATAGGAAGAAATGAGAGGAGACCATTGCTTTGCTCAGTGCCCGAGCCATCTCGCTCTCTCCAGCACGCTTCTTGCTTTCATGTTGCAGTCACGCATACCCCACACAGGCAGCTTCCAGGGAAACCACCCACATCATGTGGCTTAGCTTCTGCTCAGGCTTTCACATGGCTACTTGCACCATGGACAGTGGCTCCTCTTGTTTCTGGTGCCCGTTTCTTAATGATATTGAATTGCTCCCTCGTTCAGCCTAGATGAGAGGTGACTAGCACACCCATCGGCTTCAGCAAGGTCTGGGATTGCACCCAGATCAAAACTCATGCCTGTCACTGCAACAAAAGTGCAGTAGACAAGGTAATCCATTCAAGGGCAGAGAAAACGCAAAGATGGTGCATTAGCAATTTGGGGGTGTATTGTAAGGGGTTCGTGCGGGGCCAGTGAGATTCACCTTCCTGGGGACACTTGCCTAGCTTACCAGAGCAGCAAATAATCCAAGATCCCTCCCCATTTCCCACATCTGGGCCCATCTGCAGTTCTGAGCCTCAGAAGGGAATGAATCCACGTCCAGGAGCCAACCCGAAATTGCTAGTCTCCAACAGCAGCAAACGCCCCTGGGGAAGGATGGGTGAACTGCTTCAGAGAAAACCCATCAAGCCTCAGACCTTTCCTACAGCACTTCATGAAAGTTCAGGGGCTTTGTGCAGAGAGAAAGACCATCAGGTGGGAGGTCCTACAATGCCGCTGGGAGGTCTGGGGTCCAACTTTTTCCCATAGTTCAAGGTCAAAGGGGCCATTACACCACTTAAGCCGATCTCCAGCATTAGACATGCATTCTGCCAGGCACTCCTTGTGTCATCTTGGGTAAAGCACTTGACACTGGTCCCCAGAATAGGTTTTTTCCTTTAAATTTGTGATGTAGAAGGAAGATCTTAAATATTGGGATTCCCCCCCAGCTTGGTGCCACACAGTTTACTTAATATTAATTCATTACTGTTAATCATTTATATTCTAGTAGCACCTAACACTCTGGATGAGATCAGGGTTTCATTATGCTGGGCGCTGTAGACAGCAACAATAAGAAACAATCCCAAGGGCATGAAGGGAGTCTGTAACAGATCTGTACATTAACCCCAGCTCAGCTAAGTCCCAACTCAGTGCACTAACCACAAGAGCATTTCTTAGGGCGATGTCTTTTATGGGACCAACTGCGGAGTTGGGATAGAGTTAGACAAGTTCTGAATGCAAGACTAGCTTTACCAAGTCCGAGAGCATTGAAATACCTTGAGAGAATTTCTTCTTACTGCACTTCTAACCCACCGCAAACCAGAAACCACTAAAAAAGACCTTGGGAGAACATAGTTACCAAGCACAGAGGGGCCTGGCAGATGTCAGTAGAATAAGCACGGGCTTGCATCCGGAGGGTGAGAATGGGAGCTGGGAAGCCTGAAGCCTGTCCTACTGTGGGACTGCAGCACTTCGGTCCTCTGGTTTACTCACTTGTACAAAAGGTGGCTCATGGCAACATCCTACCCCATCAGAGAGCTGGGACATTTAATCTGTTAATCCATATAAGTGCCTAATATCATTGCATCCAAACTAGTTTGCCAGCTAACTCGTCCCCCCTGGGGTTGCCTGAATCAAGCCAAATACAGCAACTATCTGACAGTACAACCACCACCCTTGTGGAATAAGCCCCTTAGTCTGCTGCGTTTCGCTCTTTATTCCATATCCTGCTGGTTCTCCAATCCAGAAATGGAGATGGATTAGGGCCGTGATGGATCTGAGCTCCTGGTTTCTAACGTGGGAGGTTTGGGGGGGACTCCACTCCACAGGTTCTTAGGTGAGGATCATTTCTCCCTGCCAGCACCAGCGTGCTGAGCACAGAGCCACGCTCCCAGCTGGAGACATGGGTCTCCCAGAGATTACAAATGTACGTTGCACATTTAGAGTGATCTTGGGACACCACCCAGAGGGACAGCTCCTGATGCTGTTGTGGGTCGCCCTATATACTCCCCTCTGGCAGTCATATTCTTTAAATCGGAGCTCTCTAATAGGACATGCAATGAAGTGGACTGGCCATATTCACACTGCTGGCAACCCGGACAGGTGGTCCTGTACAGCAAACTCTAGACTGGAGATAGCCATACACTGTACAGGAAACTGTCTGAGGCTCAATACTAGAAATCCATATAGAAGCATACACAAGATCCTGCAAAGAAAAGCCCTTATGGAGCCCTAAAGAGGCACTTTTGTCATGCAAATTGACAAGACAAAAATAATAGGAAGAACCCTCATGGGCACCTAAAGGGCATATGGAGCCCCACAAAGCTCTGCCTACTAGCTAACTACATCCAAGAAAGGCATGCCTACATATACCCTGCAACTCCAGGCCTTTCCTGGCAAGTGCTCAAATATGGGAAACAGCGAGCAGCACTCAACCCTCACAAGCTATTTTAAAGGATATGACTTTATATTCCTATATACTGCAACAAGAGGCCTCACGTGGACACCCCACAATGGAAAAAGCCATAGTCTGCATAAGAGAAGCTACTCTCCGTAAAGGAAGTCCCATACAGGAGACCTCACTGGAGATGGCCCAACTCCCAGTAGGAGAGACTCCATATTTTATTGGAAATTGCTCAAAGTAGAATGCCAAAGCGAGCATAGCCATCTCCTCTCTCCACAGGAAGTGCGTCTCTTTGCTAACCTCAAGTCTAATTCATCCTAGCACCCTTCCATTGGCTGGGATGTTGGGTAGCAACCCCCCCACAGGGGTGGGTGCGGGTTCTGGAATCAAAGCCCTATGGTGCAAGTCTCAGCTGCAGGCCCGGTTTGTGCCGATACATCTGCAAAGGTTTTGCTATTCATTTATAAACAATAAAACACATTTTTAATAAGTTATTTATGGCTCCTCCAGTGCTATGAAGGCAGCAGCTCTCGATTGCTCCACAGCTGGGGAACATTTCTGAGCGAGCCGGGGCACAAGGTTTCAGCAGCATGATTAAGTGCTTGGCTCTCCCAACACCTCATCCCGGAGACACCGCCGTTCCATTTTTCCCTTTGCAAGCCTGTGCTCAGCCACGCTCATCTTGTCTGCTTGCTAAACTACACGCCTTGCGAGTACCCATGAGTGCTGCTCCATTGGTGGGCACAGAGGTGTAGACAGGGGCTGCAAGCATTTGTACGCACCAGCAGTATTACAGATGCCAGAGGCCTGCCTACATGACAGCCACCGCTGTTGGAACTACACAGGTGCTTTCAGAAAGTTAGCCAGTGCAGATACAGGAACAGGGACCCTCACATGGGACACACACTTGGCCACTTGCACTATTCCTGTCGCGTGCCACACCAAGCGCAAGCGATCCAACGCACACGATATGCATCCAGCAGCCAGTCTCACCGGCCTTTCCGCAAGCAAGCAAATATGGCCCCTTCGGTTCTTTCACGATGCCTTTTCCTTGCCACGGTTAGCTGCTCAATGCCACTGCAAGGCCCAGCCTCATCCCAGGGTGTGTGTACGGTGCGATACTGCAGGCCCCTCACATCATAGCCCCACTCCATTGTCATTGCTCCATCCTGAGCACAGCGGGTAACGGTCCTGGCTGTTTTGGGTGGAGTCGCTTCGCAGGGCTGTATTTGAGAGGTAGAAGGATGCAACACCTTACCAAGACCACCCCCCTCCACCCACACGTAGGGATGATGCCAAGTGACTGTGGGGCCCCTCACCCTAAGCCATTCAACTCTTTATTAGAGCTCAGTCCCACGTTGTGCTGGCAAGCTGTCCACCGACTGAGGCTGCTCTTTACAATGTGAGAAGCAGGATGTGTTTGGTAATCCCTTTTACTGGGCCAACTCTCCAGTTGGGAGAGAGGCGATCCAAGCTTCTGGCACACGGCACCCTTGCTTGGGTCAAACTTGTCTAACACCTCTCTAAACTATACAGTTGGCCCAATAAAAGTTATTACCAAATCCATGCTGCTCCTCACATAGCTGTGGTGACGCAGGGACTTGGACAATAGGCTCCTTGCAACGCACCTTTTATTCACAACCATTAACACCAGGGTTTGGACTGTGGAATTGCTCCCGTGTCACATGACATCTACTCTCCAGCTGGCTGACTCTCAAATAGCAGGCAAGCTGCCCTGCGAGTATTTTTCTTGTGAGCCCTCGTGCAAGTGCCATATTTTCTTGCATACAATGTGCCCCAGAATATAATACGCACCTTATTTTTAAAAGGTAGAATGAAGAAAAGATTTCCACAGTCGTGGTGGCACAGAGCAGGGACAAAGCTACTGTTTCACTGACTCGCCCTCCCTTTCCTCCTTAAGGAAAGCTGAAATAAGAGAAAGGAAACCAGGAGCAGGTAGCAGGCAGCTAAACTGCACTAAGGTTAACTTGATTAGCAGACCTAATGGTCCCGGGCAGTCTGGCCAGTGGAGACGGGGGCATAGTCTAAAACACAGGCTAAGTCAGGGTTTGAGAGCCACATTAGCAGATCCAAAGGGGAAACCCTGGGACGGGGTCCAAAAACACAGGTTGGGTGAAGGCTCAGGAGGCTGAGATCTAGTTAGCAGATGCAGCGGGCAATCCAGGGGCAAAACATAGGCAGGGGCAGCGTCCAGGAACTAGATGCCAAGTTACCAGATCCAAGGGAAAATCCACCAACTGGAGTCCAAGAACAGAGCCAGGCAGGGTCAGGAACCAGGAAAGCCATGGAAGACAAGAACAGAGACTTCCTAAAGCAGACCTTAGTCAGAACCGTTGCCACAGCTGGAGAGAAATGGAGACGCTGCTCTCCCAGAAGCCAGTCGAAAGGCCCAGACAGCAGCCAGACGGAGGCATTAGCCGAGTTAGGGCCGCCAGGCAAAGCCACAGCCAGCTGTGGCCTACAAGGCAGTTAGCCCAGGCTGGGCTGGCTGTTAGGACTCCTGACAGTGAATTGTCAAGACCAATAAGGAGAAGTGATTGTTAACATCCCTGGAGTGAAGAACAATTAGCCATTAAGTCAATTGAAAAGCTGCCTGCATAGTAATGCAACAGCTACTGCATTGTGGAGCAGAAATCAAAGCAGGGAGCTTCTCTTCAGGGCAGAAAGTCAGCTTCCCCGCTTTACACTCGCACCTCAGTTTGTGGGGGCTGATTACAGAGAAAAGGTAGGCACGTTGCAAGAAATGTGGTATTTCTCTGGTGGAAGATGGTACAATGCATCTCAGTAGCATCCTCGTGGCTTTCTCTTCCTGCACTTCAAGAGACAAAGCAAGTTGTCCCGGAGCATGCAGAAAGGCTCAGGGCCAAGAACCAGACCCAGATCTTCCACCTCCCAGCCCACTGCATTCATCACAAGAGCAGCCTCCCATTACTCTCAGTCTGCAGTTGCCTGCTTAAGAGATACTTCTTTCCCCTTCTCCTTTATGGAGCTCAGCCTGCTTCAAGAAAGAGAATCCAAACATTAATTTGCTCCTGCCTCACACCCGCTGGAGGGAATGGCAGCATCATTATCCTCTTTGGGTGGATGGGGAAGCCTCCCTGCCAGAGCAGGGAAGCTGACTTGCCCAATGATAAAGTCTGCAGCGTAGCTCAGAAATAATCCAGGAGCCCTGAATGTGCTTGAGCGGTCAGAGGTGGATTCAGGACCACTGGGCTTTATCAATTTGGGGGCTCTATCTTCTGCCCAAGGCACTAGGATCATTTCAGGACTCCTGCGTTCTAGTTACGGATGTAAGAGGCAGCGTGGACAAGTGATGAGAGCAGCAGGTTTGCAGCCGGGTTAGCACTTCGCTTCCTCTGTAGCACCCCCGGTCAGGGCCGAAAGGTAAAAATTGCACAGACCACATTTCCCTTTTGCTGGTTTCTCTCCATACACAGGACCTCAGGGTTTGCCGTCAACCAGAGCAGGGCCAAGCGTTTAGGTTGGCAAAGTGAGTCTGGCAGGAGCCGCTGGGAAAACCCCAGTGACTGCAGCACAGCCTGGAGGAGGAGGAGTTGCGGTTTGCAGCTGAGGGGCTCTGGGGCAAATCCCCACCAGATTTCTGCTCACAGACAGCCCCAGTAGCCCGTCTGCTCCCCCTTGCAGCTACTTGAGTCCCTGGGCAGAGACGAAAGCCAGGGCTCTTTCTTGTGGTTTCTGAAGCATTAACCATTCAATCCTGCCTTATCTCTCCAGGACCCCGGCGGGCTTTACGAGAGGAATAAATTCAAGCTGCACAGGCCTCCCATTCCCAATAAACACAACCACATTTCTTCACAAAGATCAACATCCCCCTCCCAAGCCGTCAGCCTTGGAAACACCAGGACACTAGAAAAACCAAATTCCTTCCAATTCCATTAGCGCGGGCCTGGCAAGTCACCATGTGCAACTAGGGGAAACAAGGCAACAAATCCCACTAGTCTTTGCACACCAGAAGCACCAATTACCCGAGCCCTCCCCAAGCCCTGTGGGGACATGGCATGCCCCATCTCATGGATGGGGAAACTGAGGCACAGAGCAGGGAAATCACACGCACGCAGTGGCCAGGCATTTTGGTAGCGCCACGAGAGGAACCCGGGAGTCCTGTCTGTCAGCTCCCACCCCAGCCTCTCCTTTCCAATAAAGACTAACCACTGGTTATTCCTAGTATGATGGCACCCAGCAGGGACCAGGACCCCATGCTGCTAGGTGCTGTACCTACGCAGTAAGTAATAGTCTCTGCACTGAAAGGATCATTAGCCTTTAAACCATGGTGTGCCCACTGCAGCTAGACAAGTGAGGCAGTTTTGTGGGGTCCTGAGTGCCCTGACACTATTTTGGGGCTCCTCCAGGACACTTTTGAATGAGCTTTTGAAACAGGCTGCCGCTCGGCCCATCCATAACTTGTGAGCTTCGAGTCCAAAAATGTTGAGAACCACTGCTGTAATGGTAGCAGAGCCCCAGTGGCCTGGGCTAATGCAGCAAGATCTCCTAGCTCAGGCAACAGCACTGCTGTGTTTGAGACCCAGAGGCGCCAGGGCCAACGCTGCTGGCAATAACCCACCCATGGGTGCAGTGTCTCAGTAGAGATGCTGGTCCAAAGAAGCCCTTCCAGATGCTCCTTTGATTCTGGGTGATGAGTCCCTTGCCAAAAGTCCCCTCATCCCCAGCAAGCCGGCTTCCTCACTGCAGTTGCTTCTGACCTATAATAGTCTATTTTTTTGGATGGGCTCCCTGGGGAAAGCCCCCCAGCCTCAAGGTACCCACCTCATAATACAACCCAGAGGCTGAATCTCAGGCCCCTGCAAGCCAAAAGGAGTCTTTCTATCAGCTTCAGCAAGCCATGGGCCTAAATGCCCCCGTGGGTATCAGTGGAGCCTCTCCAGTTTGCAAATGACCCCCAGGGCCAGAGATGGGCTGAGCTCCTAGCAGGATGCCCATACCTCATCCAGGGGATCTGCAGACTGGAAGGCAGAGTCCCTCTCCTCCCCTCAGAAGGAGCCTCCTGATCCGTACCAGATGGACAGCACCTGGCCCTCCCAATCCAGCTCGGGGCTGGGTAATCTTGAGCAGGCAGGGGTGCACTGGGGAATTCAGCAAGAAACAGGCCGAGGGCTCACCAGCCCCACTCCAAGCAGTAATAAGGGAATGAATCATCTCTAGTCTCCCTAAAAGCCACTTATGCATCCCAGCCTCTGACACACAAAGCCCTGCCTGGAAAGCCGCAGAAACTCAAAGCAGCTGTGGCTGGGAGGCAGTGGCAGCCAGTGGAAGCAGCCAGAGACACCTGGAGCAAGGAAGAAACCTCCTTCTCCACTCAAGCCCAACGCGTCCCATCCTCCACTCCACCCGTGTTGAGGTCAGGCCCAGTGCAGAGCTGTGCAGGGACTTGCACCCTGGGGACCCTCTGTGGCTGGTCTTGCTGGCTCCAGGAATGGGGTGGGAGAACAGGTGCCTCTGGCGGTCCCCCTGCCAGTGCGGGGAGACAACTGATGGGTTCACGCCCCACATTACAGGCTGGTTCTTGGCTTACACCCCTGCCCCTGAGGACACACAGGCAGACTCATCCACACGCTGCTCCTCCTGCTAGCCTCACAGGGCACTGACACGAGAGCCAAGACGTGGAAAACACACCAGCCAGGTGGGTGAGGCCACTGTAAGGGGAAGCGAAGTGTGATTGCAGAAGGATATCTGCCTCCCCCCCACCCCACCTTTCCTGGCTGCTGCACATGACCCTGGGTTCATCTGTAACTGCAGCCCTGGGGCGAGGAGTTATCCAGGTCCCAAGGATGCAACCCCCCCAGGATACAGATCACGGCCTGGCTTTGGCAGTGGAAGGGCAACTCTGCAGCCAAGGAAACTACTCCAAAGACATGGGCCCAAGCCCCAGCTCTGCTCCAGGCTCCCTTGGGGCTTTTGAGTCAGTCATTGAATCACTCCATGTCATAGGTGAGTGGTAGGGGGTGCATGGGGATGCACGCCGCCACCCCCCCCC
>NW_017728934.1:1887159-1893661 GCF_001723895.1 Crocodylus porosus
GGGCTGATGCCCCCCCGACGGCCGACACTGATGCTGTCAGTAGGGCTTGTGCCCTGCCTGACAGGGCCACAGCTGTCGGCAGCCTCTGTGGGTGCCCCCCCAGATTCAGGAGGCACCAGTCACTCATGCTGTGTGCCTCAGTTTCCCCCGTTTGAAAAAAAACAACAAAAAAAACCAAGAGACCAGCCCTGGAGCAAGGTACCTCTTTCACTCCGGGCCACCAGCTGCAAAGGCTGATATAGCTGGGGCCTATAGAGAGAGGGGCGGGTATAGCTGGTAGGTCCAGGCCCTGTTGCTAGTGAGAAGAGAGGCAGAGATAGTAAAGCCACATTGGGCATCTCTGAATGAGCAGAAACTCCTGCTACCCTGCTGTCGGGAGTGAGGGGCCAGACCGTGCTGCTGGCAATTATCCAGCAGGGCCCTGCAGCAGCTCATCTGTCTCGACAGGACAGCTCAGCCAGCAGCGAGCTTTACAGCTGCCCCTTTATACTTCATGAATATGAAGGGAAAACCCAGAGCCTTGTGCCAGGCCTTATCTGGAGCCTCAGAGGCCACTGCCTCCTCAGGGCATCCCCAAAACTCACCCTGCCCATCTGACCTGGCCTGTGGCATAGTTTCCACTCGCCAGCACAGCCTGGACACCACAGCCCCATCCTGTGCCCCGCAATCCCACATGTGAGAATGGCTGGGCCCCCACAGCCCCTCTCTGCTCCATGGTGGGGAGTGCCCGTGTGCACCAGCGAGGGGCCCCTCTGCACCCATGTCCCAGGTACGGGGACCCCAGGCTGGGACATGCAATCCCTGCGACCGCTGGATGCAGATAGCCAGAAGCTAAACTCCAAGGGCAGCAAGACGGGGGCTTCATATTGAACATGTGTCTGAGGCTCCTGCCCAGCTTGGCAGCACGCAGGGCTCCCCCAACTGAATCCCCTCTCCCCTGGTTGCCTGGAGCTTTACTACACCACAAATGCAGCAGCTTGGGCCAATGCTTCTGCCCACAAGCTGGTGACAGGCACCCCCGGCAGACCACGGGACATGAGTCTACAGCCCCCTGGGCCTGGTCAGCAAGCATGGCAGGGCTTGCACAGATGCCAGCCCTCCCTTGCTCCATCAAAGGGCTGGAGGGGGAAAGAGAGGGCTGGGCTGGACAATTCAGCATAATCCCTGGAGATGTTTTTAGGAGGTGCCTCAAAACCCTGGTCCTAACTCTGCAGCTGACCCTGCACCCTTGTCTTTAGCTGTGTCTTCCCGCCAGCTCCAGAAACAGCTCCAGGAGGGAGTCAGCCAAAGGCTTGAGGCTGAAACCCAGGGAATCTTGTCACAGGTGTCAAGCACCCATCAGCACTCACCCCTTTCCCTCAGCGACAGAGCTGGTGAGTAGAGTTGGTTGGCACCACTCCCCTGCCTGCAGGGCTTTGATGCATGGCACCTGGATCCAAAGGGTCCCAGGCTGGGTGGTACAGAGCCAAAGCCTGCCCACCCAGCCAAGGAGGAAGCCTTCCCCCAGGGGAGCAGAGAGGCTCAGAAGACCTCAGTCATGGCTGCCGGGCTCCTGCTCTCCCTGGCATCCCTGCAGCCCATCCCAGGGGTGCTCTGGCCTGCTCTGCTTGGTGTCATTTGGCAGCCGACTGCTTCTTGTTAGATCCCCAGCCCTTGGCCATTGAACCATCATGCTGAATTACCATATAGACGCTTGGAGCCAGCGCCGCTCCCCAGCTTCCCTCCACAGCCTGTGCCAGCATATGTCTTACCTGCAAGCAAAGGCACCAGGGCATCCACAGGGCTCCGTGACGGTGTGCAGCCTCGGCTCCACCACTGCTCACAGGAGAGCCCTGTTCACCCTGCAGTCACTTAAACTACATTAGTCCTTGCAGTGCTTGGTTCCCGGGCTTGTCTGGTCCTGGCCTGTCTCCCAAGAACCCCCCCCCCCCCAGCTGTTTGCTAATGGTGGGAGGGGCCTTTTCTCTTCTTGCTCAGCCCTTATCAGCTGACTCAGCTTATCCCTTACAGGCCGCATCCCAATAGCATCATCACCATACCTGCTGTCATGTGGCAAGAGGTGGCAGATGCCAGGAGCTCCACCATACAGCAGACAGCATCACAAGGCTGATCCAGAGGGGACATGCAGTTCCCAGTGGCACTGGTGAGAGCCAGGGAGCAACAAAGGGACTGGGGAAAAGTCTGATCCCCCTAACAGGGTTTGGCTTGAGAGGACCAGAGCAAAGGTAGGGGTGCTATGGGGCAGCACTGGCATGGGCACACCTTCTATTTGCAGAAAGGACATGCGCTGCATAGGGGGCAGCACATCTGGGAGGGGGCTGCAGGCAGCAGCAGAGGCGTCCCTGCCCCAGGGGTTGGAGCACAGCCAGGGTGGGAGCAAGTGGGGCTCGTCGGGCAAAGCCTGAGCTTCCACCTCTCCACACCACACGTCCAATCAGACAAGCTGGGAGCAGGAAGCACAAGAGTCTGTGGGTGCTGTCTTGGCAGGAGCAGGACATTCCTTTCCGGCAGCCCCAAAATGTCACCCCCCCCAGCCAGCCTCTCCCTGGCTCCTTGTCCAGCCAATCCCCTTCGCTCCCTTCCCTGCCTGGAGGGGAGCCGGAGAGACCACAGAGCTGGAAAGCCAGCTCTGGAGCATCGTGCACGTGGCTCAGTCTCGCTGGACGCACCCTCCGCACTGCTAGGCCATCGCAGCACAGAGCTGCGTCCTCTGGCAGCCACGACACCAGTGTCCTGACACGTGAGCACTCTCAAAAACACGCTGGGTTGATGCAGAGATCCCTCCCAGGGGCAAGGCCATGACTACATCTGCTCCCAGAGCTCTGGAGAACCCTGCTCAGCAAGAGGGAGGCCTACGCCATGCCACCAGCTACTGAGCAGGAGATCTGCAAACAGCCCCAGAGTGACCACAAGTACAAGTGTCTCAAGAGTCCCCACCAGGCACGTCCCCAGACCAGCCCAACCTTACAGTAATCTCAGCTGAAGCCAAGGCTGGAGTGGCTCCTGGCTCATATCTGGCATCTTTCACCCCTGGCTCACAGCAGGGCATTATCAGCACCATCAATTTACAGATCCGGAAACAAGCCTGCGCTCCCTTCACCCCACCATGCTGGCAGCCAGGAGCACAGTGCCCTGGCAGGGTGTCTACTGGCAAAGCAGAAAGGAGGAGAGTGATGCCAGTCGGGAGAGATGGGGGAGCAACACCAGACTAATGGTGGCTATGGTTCATGACTGACAGCTGTGCTGGGGAAAGCCTACAGCTGGGAGCACCCGCTTCATGCTCATGGCACAACCCTTGGCTTTGCCAGCACTAACCCCTTCCTCCTCAGTTGCCGAGTGCCACAGGAGCCATGGTCTCAAGTTGCACCAAGGGAAGTTTAGGTTAGGAAAATATCATGGGGAGGGTAGTGAACCACTGGAACAGGCTACACAGAGAGGAGGCGGACTCTCCATCCTTGGAGGTTTTGAAGCTAGCAATATGAAGCTAGATAAAGCTTTTGCTGGGATGATCCTGTTGGAGCTGGTCCTGCTTTGAGCAGAGGGTTGGATTAGATGACCTCCTGAGGTCCCTTCCAGCCCTCCTTTTCTAGGATTCTGTGAAGCCTGACCACAGCAGGTCCAGGACTCAGGGTTTAGGGAGCTCCTAGCCCACAGCCACAGGTGAATAGAGACAGCTGCTGCAACCCAGAGCCTGTCCTCCCCCTCCCAGTCCAGGACAGGCAGATTGGGAGATCCCAGCCTGCTTTTGCTTGCAACACAGCACAAGTTTGAGAGTCACAGGCTCCATCACCTGCTGCTGGGACAAAGTAAACCTGTCCCTCCTGAGCCAGCCCAGCACTGCAGGCCCCAAGCAGTGCTGCACCTGTGAGAGCAGAGGTGACCGTGGCTGGGGGCAGAGGCCCAGGAGAAGGCTGGAGCTAAGAACTTGATCAGAGCAGGTGGATGAGAGCAGGGTTGTGCAAAACGGCACGGAGAGCTGCAGGACCTACTTCAGCCTCCAGCTCCGGCTGGGCTGGTGCCACCTCGTGGCTACAGCTGACAGCTGTTCAGAACAAAAAGGGAGACACGGGGCCCATCTTCCAAGGCAAGCAACTACCGTGGAGAACATCAGTAAGAAAGGCTGATGTCAGGCCCACACAAGAAGACCCCGCAGCCAGGTCCTCCAGAGGTCCCTGTGCAATGGCAGGAGGTACCAGCTCATCCCAGCCATGGCCATACTGCTGGCTGTGGCCACCAGGCAGTGCTTCAGAGGAGGGTGATAAAACCTTACAAGCTGGGTCCAGACAAGGACAGGCTGAGAAGCTAAAGGAGACAGTGGTCAGGAATCATCTGCCAGTCTCTCAGGGACCATGAATGAGTCCTTTGCTTTCCGGCCACAGGGAAAGGAGGGATTACTGTAATCTCTCCTTTGTCTTGGTTGTTTGGTCCCTCAGCCAGCTGGGGAAGGGGTCATCTTTCTCTGCAGACACGTACAGCACCTGGCACAGGGCTCTGAGCCTGGGAGGAACTGCCACATTACACAAAGCAGATGAGGCAGCCAAGCCCGGGACAAGCCAAGTTATGCAGCGAGCTCCCTGCCAAGGTGGCAAGAGATACCAGACAGCGGTTTCCTCTCTCATGCAGCGCCTCAACTCCACCCTTCTGCTTTACCCAGGAGGCCCCTGCTGTTAAACTTTCCATAGCACTCCCCTCTCCCGTCCAAGAGGCCTGGGGCAGAAGGCGCGGCAGCATTTCGGCATGCTAGCTGGCAGGGCAAGCCAGGCTGGGTAAGCCGTGCCAGGAAGTGCCTGCTTGGAACGTGGCTGCCAGCAGCAAGCGCTTGGGAAGCTAGTGCTAGCCCACACCTCGCTGGGCAATGCCCATGCTAGACGCAGGGCCCAGCTCACTCCCCACAGCCCCCACAGCTTGTCAGGAGATGCATTATGGCAGAGGCAGGAAGTGGAGCCAACCAAGCTGCCATGACATCGTGCCCAGTACCCCGTGACTCTGACCTCAAAGCACCAGCAGCTAACTCTGATACTGCAGCAGCCCCAGCTCCAGGGTCCCTGACGCTTCCAGCCTGCCTCAGGCAAGACAGGGGAAAGGACTCAGCTGCAACGGAGAGGTGGGCTAGGCTCCAGGGCAGAGGCTTGGCAGTCATGCCAGGCCCCAGCTGCCAGCCACAGAGCTGGGCACAGACAAGGACGCAGACTGCAATTGTGTAGGATCCGAGCTGCATGCAACAAACTTGGCTGCCAAGATAGCACTGCACTTGCGTCACCAGCACAGCACAGCACCAGGAAAGCGTGGAGACGCAGGCTGGGCCTCCGCCTGTTGCCCCATTGGCCCCAGAGCATCACCTGTGCTGGTTTAATGTCCTGCATTGGGATGCCTCTTGCTGGGCTGAGGTTTCACAGCAAGCAGCTTCCCAGGGTCTTCCTGGCCTCCCTTCCTCTCCTGCTCGTGCCAATCTGTGCACATACCCAGGAGGTGGGCAGGACTGTGGTGGAGGCAAGGGCAAGGGTAAGTTCTGCTTCTCCTGCTCCAATCTTAACTCGCCTCCCAGCCTGAAAGGGGCTTCCTAGGCCACTGAGATCAGCCCTAGCATTTCCGAGCAACCGTTATCCAGCACCCAGCTCCTCCCATGCCATTGCCCCAACCAAGTCCCCCTCTCCCCACCACATGCCAACACCCAGCCACAATGGCAGAGGTACATGGTTACTATATGCTGATGGCCCCAGGAAGAGGAGGCTGCTTTATCTAGGACTGGCTGCCTACAAGATTCCCAGCCATAACACAGTTCTCACCACAGCAAGGGAGTTCAAGAGACTCTCCTTCTGTGTGACTTGAGTCCACAACTCAATACCAGGGCCTGGGGAGAAGAGCACAGTCCTGGGGGATGCGATTATGCTGGAAAGCTGCCCCTATCAGTGCACGGCCCAGGAGAAACCCCCTTCATGTCTAGAGGTGCGTGCTGGCACCCGAGACAGGGATGGGTGGTCAGATGCCCACCCAGACCCACACTTGAGGCTGCCTCTGCTGAGAGCAAGGAGGTGGGAGTAGCCACAAGGGTTGGGAAGGGGGGCAGGAAGGACGATTCCCCATGCCATGCTGCGCCTGAGTCCAAGCACAAGGTTATTTAATGGAAAGAGTCATAGAGACATTAAAAACCTGACAGATCACACAAGAAGAATGGTTACCATATTTATGTTTGTACAACTCATCCGCACCATCCAGAGGGCAGAGGTGGGACTGCAGCCCAGTAGCAGAGCTCCCAGCTGCTTTTGTACACAGTGGCCTTGTTGCTACAGATCCTGCCTGTTATACCAGGTCCTGGCATAGGTCAGGCTGATGTTAGCCCCACCCCAATGACAAGAGCACCACGGCACCCACCTCCAGCATGCACTTGGTGGCTAGCTGGGCCCCAGGCCTCTCCCCTCCATGCAGCAGCACCTTCTTGTCCCCTCCCCTACTGCTCTCCCACCTATTACAGGGGTTGGCAGAGGCTGCTGTTTTCTCTGCC
>NW_017728934.1:1894131-1905010 GCF_001723895.1 Crocodylus porosus
TCCACCCCAGCACCAAGTCTCTGCTGGTACCCCAGCCTGGCAAAAGGCATCACTGCAGCAGTTCTTCCCAGGAGATGGGTCTGGAGAAGACTTCCCTTTCCAGCCACAGATCATAGTTCATCTGGAAGTCCTCGGGCAGCTCCACACGCTGGCCCAGCACACTCTGTAAACAGTTATCCACGGGCAGGAAGTCAGGGTTGCTGTGTGCCCGGTCGTAGCGCCGGGAGTTGAAGCGCTCGATGCTGGCTCGTAGGGCACACTCCTCGGCTTGGAAGTCCCAGGGGCGTGCATCCAGATCTAGGCATGGAGCAAAGCAGAGCATGAGGCCTTTGAGAGACAGGAGCAGAGCCTACCTTCTCAATCCGTGCCAACTGAGAGCTGCTAAGGAGCAGCCAATCCTAATCAGCATTACTCTGCTTAAGAGCACCCTCCTTTGGCCCCCTCAGGGTATCAGCAATCAACAGCTGGGCACAGGGGGAACAACACAGGGTACTCAGAGGCTGGGGGAGTAATTCTAGCTTTGTCTGACAATACATGGCCTCTGCCAACAGTGGAGATACTGTCCCACTGAACCAAGCCATTAGCACTGTGGAAACTCCATCTCCTTAATGTGTCGCTCAGCTACGCTGGGGAGCAAAGGTTCTGATAGCAGATGGGATGTAGTGTCAGGACTGGCTATATCACACGCACTGGGTCCTCTTTGGACTGGAGATGCAGCCAGCCAGGTTTCCACCTGAAACTTGAGGCTCTATCATGGTGGGAGCAGCTCCCCCACCCCCACCCATCTTCAATATGGAGGTACAGCACCAGCAAGCAATGAGTCCTCCCAGGCTGGTGTTAAAGCCTCCACTCATGCCCAATCAGTGGTGCCCTCTGGGCTAGATCAGAGCTCTGTGGGGCAGCACAGGAGAGGACAAGAGAGGCGGTACCATTTCCATAGGCCCAGTCGTCGTTGAGCCGGTGCCGCACTTTCTGGTAGATTGCAGACATGGTCTTCATATTACTTTTCCTCCACTGCCGTCCCAAGTACTTGGTCTGCACCTTAAGCAGCTTCAGGACATAGAGCTGCATCATAGCCTGTTTCACCTTCAGGGCACGTTTCAGGATAGGAGCTGACTTGAACACAACCAGCATCTGAAAAACATGCCCGTAAGTCAGCCTGGACCTGGCACCAAGACAAGGCTAGGCCAAAGGCCTGGGCTCCTAAGACACAGGGCAGGGGTCCACAACCCCTCCACATGCCCACCTAGGCCGAAGCACTTTGCACTGACTCAGCCCAGCTGCCAGGGGCTCCTTACTCACCATGGTGCGGGAGTGTTTCCATTTAGTCAGCTTATTCAGGATCCGCAGGAGGTTGATGCAGGAGAACAGGTTCCGCCAGCAAAACTGGTTGTTGTCGCCTGCTTCCTGTGGGAAGAGCAGAGCTGGGGGCATGAGTGGCCCAGCCCAGCAGTAATGCAGTGCTGCTGCTGGGAGGAGCTGCCTAGGCCTGCCCTGCTCAGAAAGCATGCACAGGGTCTTTCCAACTGCTGCCGATCATCCCAAGCCCTGTGAAGCCAACTGAGGGCCAAGGCTGTCCCAGAAGGCACAGAGCCCCTACTCTCCCAAGCTACAGCCACCTACTCTGAAGCAGAAGAGCACCTCCCCTGCACATGTTACTGGACAGTTCCTTTCTGTCCAGCCCCTCTGTAATGCAAAAGAATACCTGGCCAAGGATACCCTTCCCAGCAAGGGGTGCCATGGCTTGGGAGGGACAGCAGGGTGGGGGTCCTAGCTTACCAGACTCTCTGCTGTCAGCTCCGGGAGTTCATGCACCACGCAGTAGGGGTAATCCAAGACAGAGATGCTGTGAGGAGGAGAGAGGGCATCAGTCCCCACTGTTCCTCAATACCTCAGGGTTGAGGACAGAACAGTAGACTCATCTGCAGGACTCCCTGCCACCCACAACCCCATGGTGCAGCATCCTGGAGATGGTCACTGTGGTCATTTGCCCCAAAGGGCTCCCAACTGCCCAAGCCCATATAGAGATGGGACACTGCTGCTGATTCAGGCAGCAGGAAAAGGAGTCTGGGGTGAGATCAGAGTCCGACTTCCTTCTTGGGGGCCACGCTGCAAGCTGTCAGGGAGAGGGAGTGGGTGGCCTATTTTTGGGTGTCCCACTGCAGAGCGAGACTGGGATCCCACCAGGGTACCCTTCCACAAGATGATACCCTTCCCCTCTCCCACAGTGGCCCTCCGTGTGCAGCGATCTCAGCCCATAGCTGTGACAGGGTCAGTGTGGCACCCTAATTGTGCAAGTGTTAGGCTCCCAGCCCCCTGTCACCTGTTCTTGGCAGTGATGTAGGACATGATGTTCTGATTGAAGAACTTGAGGATGAGTGGGATACAGTTGGCAAACACCAGGTGCTGGGCCATGTACTCGAACTAAGACCAAAGACAAGGCAGGCAGCTGAGCAGGCAGCCCCTGCCCTTACCCGCAGTGCTGCCTGCTCCCCAGGTAAGCTGTGCCCAGCAAAGGTCCCCACACCAGCTCACTTGGTAGATATGATTCAACTTGAAGTGCTTGAGGAGCAGCAGCAGGACAGCAGAGATGGCCTTGACAATGATCTCTTTGTGGCGATTCACATCCACCCCCAGCTTCATGCTCTGCAGCACTGTGGTTCTGGATGACAAAGCCACAATCTTAGCACATAGAGTGAGGAGCAACCCACAGCCACAGGAGACAGCACCAGATAACCCAGATGAAAAGATAAAGCAGGGCAATAGCCCCTAGACCTCTCCAGGCTGCTTCCTGCATCTCCTCCCCTCACATTCTACTTCATCAGTAAACAAGCTACATCTCGGCCCAAAGCCTCCAAACCACAACCACGTGCATAGCTGGTACCTCCTCCACTTCACAGCTGAAATGCAGTCACCTCTGGGGTGAAACAAATCCCATCATGGAAATGCAGAGCTTAGAAAGCTGCCCAAATTCAGGAGCATGACTAACAAAAGTCCCCCATGTTTGACTGAAATCACAAATAGACTGGCCTTAGCCTGATGCTCTGGGCTGAAACCACAGGGAATGTGCCTGTCCTAAGACAGGTGACACCTCCCAGAACAGAGGGAAGGTACTTGCTGCTGGGATCCCAGCACCATCTGCACCCTTCTGAGATTCCCCAAAGGTCTCCCATCCAATGAGCAGCCAGATCCCAGCCTTCTTAGCCTGAACAACCTGGCCAAACCTTAAGTTAGGGGCTGGGGGACACAGACAGCTTCCACCCCACCACAGGCCTCACCCCACCCACAAGCTGCACTCACGGCATCTCCTCAGGCAGGACATCTGCCAGGATGTTGATGGAATCTGTCTTGGCCTTGGAGGTGGGGGCTGCAGCCAACAGGATCTTGAGCAGAGCAATCTGTGGAGAAGAGCTGGGTGAGGATGGCAGGCTGCATCAGGAGGTACTGACTCTACTGCCCCAAACTGCTCTCCCTTGCCCATGTGCTACTGGATAACATTGGCAATGGACAGGGGAGGCCTGAAGCCATGTGACTGGATACATGGTTCATCATCATTCCTCCTTGCCACTGAAATACAGCCACATCTAGGGTGAAACAATGGTAGGGATGGGTCCAAAGTATTAAAGGATGCAGGCAGGAACAAACCAACAAAGAAGAATTTTCCTCACATCAAGAAGCGAGAGGATGAGAGGGAAAGCACTGTGATCAGGGAAACCCGTTTTAGTCTGAAGAATGAAGGAGGACAGGGCCCAATAGTGCTCCTCAAGGAAGGAGAGAAGGGCTGAAGTTCAGGGAGCAAGGGCAGGATCAACAGAGGGGGCACAACTCACCATGTACTGAGGCAGGCTGGGGAGGAGCCCCTGGTACAGGATTTCTACAGGGACTTGCTCCACTTCCTCTTCCCCCTAAGACAGGAAGAGGGTGAGATGCCCAGCCCTAGTGCCACCTCCAGACTCTGACATATGGCAGGAGGCTGGTTCGCACTGAGGTGCATGGGCAGGCCTGACACCCCCTGGCTCTACAGAACCAGACATAAGTGCCCCCGCAACCCCAGACCACCTCTCTCCAGTGACCTCAGGGACCAGTACTGCAGGCTCAGCAGGAGGTCACCTTGTGAGGATCCCAGAGGACAGATCATCCTGAAGAAACCCCCATAGGACCTGTGCCACAGCCAGGCCTCTGCCCTCTGTCTCACTCCACCCCTTGCAACGCACAACTCCAAGAGGGGAGTGCTCCCTCAGGCACTCACCCCAGAGAGTGGGGAGCGCAGATACTCCTCCTCCATCTGTACCTGGACCTCTGCAATGGATGTGTACTTGTGCTGTGCAGAGACAAGAGCATGGAAGGTCAAACCATGAGACAGAAGCCCAGCACTAGTTACCACAGCTGCTGCACGCACAAGGCAAAATCAGGAGGGGCACTAAGAAGATGCCTGTAGTATTTCATTTATCACTACCTTCTCCTTGATCATCTTTCTGAGCACAGGTAATGGCAATGAGCAACACCTCTCTGCTCTCTTGTTGGATTTAACCCTCTCTAACTAGACAGCAAATAGTGCACATGCCAACTGCTTTGAATACTTCCTCCACAAAGGCTGAATCAGCAGTGCCTAGTCACCACACCTGGGGAAGGGCTACCCTAACCAGTCTGACCAGCTGCAGGGCAGACAAGGGAATCTAGAGAGAGTTAAAAGGGCAGATGTGCAAAAATAAGAGAGGTGAAGGCTCCAGGCCTGTCGGCCAGCAGGGTTGTAGCTCAAAGACAGCTGGCCCAAGCCATGACTGTGCTAGGAGGGGCCACCCACTACAGGGACAGAGGCCCCTGGACAACACACAGAGTGAGGACGGGAGCTTGAAGAGGGGCACTCACCTGTTTCAGGGTCCGAATGCTCTCATGGATGGGCCTCGGCAATCCTACGACAGTGTTCGTGTCACTGAAGAGAGAGAGGTAGACTGCACGCTGAGTCTGACAAACCCCCTTCTTGCTCAGAAGGAAAGGGGAGCAGCTTCTCCAAGACAGCAGACCCACCCTCTGGCTCTGCCTAACACTCCCTCCCCTCTAGTTGAGTGCTGCCAGTAAACTGGCTTGCCTTTCAACTCACCTCCCCAGGGTATAACCAATGAATTTGCTGCGACTGGATTCCAGGAACATCTCAATGTCCTTCTCTCTGTTGGACAGGAAGGGAAAACATATCCCCATCTGATCATGCCTCACATCTAAGCATTTCCCATATACCACAGCACTCATAGATAGGAAAAGCAATCTTGAGCAGCAGAACTTCCTGAACTAAGCAAAATGCTGCCATGAAACTCCCAAAACCTCACTCCAGGCAGATCACTCCCAGGATAAGCTGTAGCGATCTTGCCCCCAGGGACACACCCAAGATGCGTTCTACAAAGAATCACAACATAAACCACCACCATCAATGACATGTTGCCAACACCTCCACTGCCCATGTCCCTGCTAGTGGGATGGTTGGTCTTAACAATGTAATCACCGGAGAGTTGCCAGAGGAGCTTGGCTGTTGTTATTACATGATACAATGACTGTCTACAACCAAGGAGCTACAACTCATCTCTCACCTTAACCATCAACCCTATGAGCCTGGGAAAGGGTGGGGGGGAGAAGTTGAACACTCCAGCACCCCAGAAGGGCAATGTAAGCTTGTTCTGACCCCAAGAAGTTCTTTATGGTGCTGAGGACTGACCTGACCTTGGGGGCCCAGGGCAGCCCCTTCGGGCAGGTGATGCGGTCAGTCGGAGGGTGCTGGATGGGTGGAGGCATAACTTCGTCTCGTTCAAGGGGGAAGGTCTCGCCCTCAAGGCTGTTATCATCATCATTTTCCTCTTCTTCCTCACGGGAGTCATCAGCTTTATAAGGGTCCCGCTCATTGAAGGCATCTAGGTTGTCCTGCTTAATCAGGGCCTGGAACCAAAAAAGAAGTCAGCCAAGTGTGGGGCAAGGTGAATGTCATGTCAATAGAGATATGGGGAATCTCACTTAGGGAAGCAAGTCACCCTGAGATGACACCAGTATCCCACATGAACAAAAGCAGCAGCATACTGGGGTGGACCATAGATTTATCTAGACCAATACCCTGTAGCTCAGATTTAGAGTGTGGATGCTAAGGGGGAAAAGTATTTGTGCAGGGCCTACCCAGGCTCATCTGTCCCCTGCCCCTCTTCTCTCACTGCTTGCAGGACTCATGTCTATGGGAAAACTGGCCTGCCCCATGAACCATTGTCCTGTTACAGGTGAAGCAAGGCCCTCAGTCTGTCTCATGCTTGGCCTCACCTTATGCTCCCTCCGCCCTCGCTTCTGCTGCTGTTCGATGAGGTCAGAGGCTGATGCTGGTGGGGATGCAGCCCTCATGTTGCGGATCACTTTGATGCTGTCCTCCGGAAGTGGCGGGAGTCCCAGCATCTCCCGTTTCTCTGCCTTCATGCTTTGTAGCTCCTCGAAGCCTCCTAGAGTGCACTGCAACAGGAACCCCCAAAACCTCCACTTAAACTCCCACATGCCACAGCACACAGGGCTTATGCCTCAAACACCTCCACTAACTCCAAGCCTTAAGCCCTTCCAGTGCCACCAGAAGAAAGTCCATATAAACCAATCCCAGAGGCACCAAGCTGGGCCAGTAATGTCTTAAATGTGGGATCGGTGATGTCTCGTTTGGACTGTATCTTAGCACATCAAACAATGCAGCTCTCTGTCTGAAGACAGCTGTGGAGAACCAGGTTGGTCTGGCCACTAAACATGTAGCTCTTTGCAGCTACTACAGAGATTTGCCCCTGAGTAAGTCCAGCTGCCCCACACTTGGGCTCTAACAGCTCAAGATCATTAGAAGTGCCAGACCAGGCCAGACGCAGAAGTCTAGCTAATCCAGTGGCCAGGCCTGATCCAAAGTGTCTGTGTAGAAGTGATGCCATAGTGCCCTGCACCAAGTTACCAGGCAGTAAGCAGGGCATCTTCAAGCAGCACTGCCGCTTGCCTTATAACAGCTTCTGAAGCACAGCAGAAAGCACTGCATGAGCCAGAGACCAGCCCAGCTCCTAAGGCCCTCAGTGAGAATAACACCACCTGGAACACCACCCAGAAAGATAAGCCCTTGCTTCTGGCACCAGGCACTAAGGCAAGTTGGGAGCACTGCCCACATCAACTCAGCACCTTCAACTGAGCATAACTGTGCTGCATGGGAGCAGAGGTGCAGTTATTCTGGGAAAAGTGCTAAGAAGCAAACACTTTGAAGCTGTGATGGGGAAGGAAGCCCAAACTAGACAGAGCCCTGGGGGCATGGGCTGCACACACTGAAATCTGAGGAGGAGGCTGAACTCTGGCCCTAGCAAGAAACTGCAGAAGTCCTCATAGCTTTACTCAGACTGCAAGCTGTTCAGGGCAGGGGCCACTTCCTTGTTGTTTCTTCAGTGCCCAGAACAGTGGAGCCATGACTGTGCTAAACACTACTGCGATAACAAACCAACATCATGTCTTCCTCTGCCCTAAATTGGAAGCACTGAATTGTTAATCCAGCATGAAACGGAAGCAACTCAATCCTGTTCCCATATCCCAACCCTTGCCACACTTGCTGTGGCCATGAATTTCATTCACATTTGGGTAAGAAGCTGCTTGGTTTCTATAACTCCCTGTACCTCAAATGAACCAGAGGCAATTCACACTACAGATGCTTTTCTGGCTTTGTCCTACAAGTCAATACACAGAGATCCATACTGACATAAGCTGCATTGTTTCGTGGCACTCAGCAATGCAACTCAAGACGGGAAAAGAAAAATACTGCAGGGCACCGAAATGAACAATGGAATGTAGACACGGAGTAGCCACCTACGATGCAGTTTGGGCAAAACATTAGCATTTGATATATCGAGAAGACCTTATAGGGATGTTACTGCTCTGGGATGGAGATACTGCTGGTCCCAGGAGCGGTCCAGTCCTACTGTCCATAAGTCTATGATGCTCATCCACATCTCAGGGCAGCTGCACTGTGCTCACTTCAGGATAAGACAGTCACAGCTCTGTATCACTTGCTTCCAGCCAAGTTCACCCCAGATTAGGTCCTAGGCAGAGAGTCTTTAGAAAGCACCTGTTTAAGCTTTCCTGCCCAGGCGATAGTGGCTCTTACCAGTACAGTCTTCCAGAGCAGCAGCAAGACCTTCTTCATAGGGAAGTGAGGGGCGTGACCACTGCAGAATTTGGTCACCATGCCAAAAAGCATGACGGAAAATGGCTCATTGTTATACAGCGGGGCACCTGTAAGCAAACACACCAGTGCTAGCTGGGCTTCCCTGAAGAAACCTCTGCCCTCCTCAAACAGACTCCCCTAACAGCCCCTTTCCCTGGATCCTAACAACCTACACTTCCATCCCCCTTTCCTGCTCACTCCGGCCAACTGCTCTATCCCTTTCAGAAGTCAGAATCTACTCTCTCACTCTGGTGCTAAGGGAATGAGCACTCCACAGACCAAACTCCTGCTTTGCTGTGTGAGGTAAGGCAGAGGTAATGGGAGTGCTGGCTTCCTTAGCTCAACCAGCTCTACTACAAACCAGCTCAGCTGCCACTAAGAATAAGGGTTTTCCATCCTGTTCGGATCTTACCTATTTTACAGAGACAGCCTACAGGGAACGCTGAGGCATCTATCAACTGGGAATCAAACTGGTACCTTATTTCTCCCACATCACAGTACCACCAACCTGGCTGACAGCCAAACCATGAGGGAGTTTCTGTGCATCCCCTGCCTAATCTCATCATGTCCCAACTCACCCCACCCATCTATACACAGGCATGCGACACTCCAGCAGAGGAACCTACCTAGCTCTGCACGGAAGGTCTGCCTCATTGTCTTCCACTCCACCTTGTCTCCCTCGCACTCCTGGCGGACGGTCTCCACAATCAGGTACATGATATTCAGCAGCACCCTGCAAACAGCAGAGGATCAGACCCCACCACAGAATGAACAAGATGGGAACAGAGTAAAAAACAGATGCCTGGAACCTGCTGGCTTCAATTAAACAGACAGGAGCTTAGTCTACATTGCAGTATGGTCAGCAGCATCTCATCTCCTTGCCAGCACAGCTATGTCCCCCAGCCTGGATACAGCTGAGCCAACACAAAAGAACTTCTGTCTGCAAAAGGTCTGTCATTCGAGGAAATGGTGAATCCATACTGGCAGAAAAAGCTTTCTGTTGATACCACAGGTCTGCTGGCAAAGCTATGACAGCAGCTATGACAGTGCCCAGAGGTGCTGGCACTACAGTCCACTTCAATTCCTTCCCACAAAAGGAGGGGGCTAGGAACAAAGAGATGAGGGCCCCCACGATGAGTTGGGCACAGAAAACCCTCTAGCTGCAGTATGTGGGTCCAGTGGGTTGACACCTTTAAGGAGGTCAGACAAATAAATGAGAGGGAGGGAGCAGTTATAAGGCATTAAACATATGATCACCATATAAAGTAGATATAAATCTCAGTCCCCCACTGTCCACATCTGCTTATTCTTCAGAATCAAGTATTCTCCACTGACCTTTGATAGTGTCCATGCACGTTAGAGAGGGTTTGCACTGGTAGAGACCAGTTTACTCATCATAAAAGTTTTATTTGTATTTATTTCAAATGAGGGATCACCAAGCTGAACAGGCTAAAAACAACTGCCAGGCCTGAACTGCTCAGCACTCTTTTGACCCACTTGTAGTAATTCACAGGGAACAGTCTGATCCAGCATAGGAAAACTCTACTGGATTCATCAGCTCCAGTATTTTGCAGATCAGAGTTGCCTGTACTCAATTCCTCAGATGCCAAGGCTGCCTATCATGTCTGTAGCTGTTCCCACATTGCAGAAAGTGTAACCAAGGCAGTGAGGGGCAACGTTAGAACTAGGAATAGCATTCAAGCCTCCCAAAGGCAGGCAATAAATCCCACAATGCACCTGGCCCAAGGCCCTTCCTCAATCCCATAGGCCTTTTGCTTAGCTCCTGATGTCCAGTGTTCAGTCCCTTATTAGCTTAAGGTTATTCACAAGGCTTCTTACCTCAAGTCCGTGCTATCAGCCAGGGAGATGGCAGGCTTCCTCACTGCACTGCTGCATGCTGCGCTGTTGCTAGAGGAGGAAACAGAATCAGCAGCTCAGATCAGGTTGCTTGCATCTCCCTCACCCTATAAAGAAAACACCTGGGAAGTTTTAACACCAGCAGAAGTAACCAACTGACACACAGGAGCCAGCTGCTCTGGCAGGGATGCAATTCAATACTGGAAGCCTCCAAATGAATAATGCAACACCTGGAATAAATGCAGAACCCTTCATGCTTGCCAAAACTACGAGCATCTAGATGGAGGTCCATTCTCCTCAGGAAAACTGATGATTTCTCAAACATCTCACTGATCCTTCCCCATCACCTCAGTACTTCAACCCATTTCTCAGATAGAAAAAAAAAAAAAACCTCAGTGACTTGCCCAAGCTTTCAAGGATGTCAGAGCTGTGATTACCATTTAAGAGTTACTGGCTCTCAGACCTATAGTCATGCCACCCTGCACTCAAGTGTTAAGCTCTCCACTATGAAGAGAGACACCAAAAATAAAGTGCCCTCAATGGATTTTTCACCCTATGTTCCCATCAACAGCAACCCAAGCATCTGCTCAGGACAGATAGTGAGGGGTGATAGCCTCACTCTCAGATTACATGGATGGACTCCCAATAGGAATCACATTCTCCAGAACTGTCTAGCTCCATGCACATCTCCTATCCTTCTACCTCCAGTAGGGGAATGATCAGGTGATAACACAGGAGATGACTTCTCAAGTATGCCCTTTGTTATTAAAAGAGACCAGCTGCTTTGCAAGAGCCAGGAAGTTTGTCTCAAGAGACTGGAAATAT
>NW_017728934.1:1905021-1910871 GCF_001723895.1 Crocodylus porosus
ACGGTCTCCACAATCAGGTACATGATATTCAGCAGCACCCTGCAAACAGCAGAGGATCAGACCCCACCACAGAATGAACAAGATGGGAACAGAGTAAAAAACAGATGCCTGGAACCTGCTGGCTTCAATTAAACAGACAGGAGCTTAGTCTACATTGCAGTATGGTCAGCAGCATCTCATCTCCTTGCCAGCACAGCTATGTCCCCCAGCCTGGATACAGCTGAGCCAACACAAAAGAACTTCTGTCTGCAAAAGGTCTGTCATTCGAGGAAATGGTGAATCCATACTGGCAGAAAAAGCTTTCTGTTGATACCACAGGTCTGCTGGCAAAGCTATGACAGCAGCTATGACAGTGCCCAGAGGTGCTGGCACTACAGTCCACTTCAATTCCTTCCCACAAAAGGAGGGGGCTAGGAACAAAGAGATGAGGGCCCCCACGATGAGTTGGGCACAGAAAACCCTCTAGCTGCAGTATGTGGGTCCAGTGGGTTGACACCTTTAAGGAGGTCAGACAAATAAATGAGAGGGAGGGAGCAGTTATAAGGCATTAAACATATGATCACCATATAAAGTAGATATAAATCTCAGTCCCCCACTGTCCACATCTGCTTATTCTTCAGAATCAAGTATTCTCCACTGACCTTTGATAGTGTCCATGCACGTTAGAGAGGGTTTGCACTGGTAGAGACCAGTTTACTCATCATAAAAGTTTTATTTGTATTTATTTCAAATGAGGGATCACCAAGCTGAACAGGCTAAAAACAACTGCCAGGCCTGAACTGCTCAGCACTCTTTTGACCCACTTGTAGTAATTCACAGGGAACAGTCTGATCCAGCATAGGAAAACTCTACTGGATTCATCAGCTCCAGTATTTTGCAGATCAGAGTTGCCTGTACTCAATTCCTCAGATGCCAAGGCTGCCTATCATGTCTGTAGCTGTTCCCACATTGCAGAAAGTGTAACCAAGGCAGTGAGGGGCAACGTTAGAACTAGGAATAGCATTCAAGCCTCCCAAAGGCAGGCAATAAATCCCACAATGCACCTGGCCCAAGGCCCTTCCTCAATCCCATAGGCCTTTTGCTTAGCTCCTGATGTCCAGTGTTCAGTCCCTTATTAGCTTAAGGTTATTCACAAGGCTTCTTACCTCAAGTCCGTGCTATCAGCCAGGGAGATGGCAGGCTTCCTCACTGCACTGCTGCATGCTGCGCTGTTGCTAGAGGAGGAAACAGAATCAGCAGCTCAGATCAGGTTGCTTGCATCTCCCTCACCCTATAAAGAAAACACCTGGGAAGTTTTAACACCAGCAGAAGTAACCAACTGACACACAGGAGCCAGCTGCTCTGGCAGGGATGCAATTCAATACTGGAAGCCTCCAAATGAATAATGCAACACCTGGAATAAATGCAGAACCCTTCATGCTTGCCAAAACTACGAGCATCTAGATGGAGGTCCATTCTCCTCAGGAAAACTGATGATTTCTCAAACATCTCACTGATCCTTCCCCATCACCTCAGTACTTCAACCCATTTCTCAGATAGAAAAAAAAAAAAAACCTCAGTGACTTGCCCAAGCTTTCAAGGATGTCAGAGCTGTGATTACCATTTAAGAGTTACTGGCTCTCAGACCTATAGTCATGCCACCCTGCACTCAAGTGTTAAGCTCTCCACTATGAAGAGAGACACCAAAAATAAAGTGCCCTCAATGGATTTTTCACCCTATGTTCCCATCAACAGCAACCCAAGCATCTGCTCAGGACAGATAGTGAGGGGTGATAGCCTCACTCTCAGATTACATGGATGGACTCCCAATAGGAATCACATTCTCCAGAACTGTCTAGCTCCATGCACATCTCCTATCCTTCTACCTCCAGTAGGGGAATGATCAGGTGATAACACAGGAGATGACTTCTCAAGTATGCCCTTTGTTATTAAAAGAGACCAGCTGCTTTGCAAGAGCCAGGAAGTTTGTCTCAAGAGACTGGAAATATGATAGATTTTCTACTGTGAGTCACCAGCTGAAACAAGCCCAGCTGCCACTTTCTTGACAACTGCTTGATAGTTTGTAGGATAAGCAGTTTTTACTAGCTAAGACCTCTGCAGTACAAAAAACCAGCGCACAGTTGTCCATGAGACAAGGATTAGGGAGCAAGTGGACCTGGTGGACAGTGAGAGCTGGTATTTCCACAATAAATTGGGAGCATATTGGCAGGGCAACATGAAAAAGCTTCTACCTGTCACACATGGTCCTTGGACATGAGGCCCAAACCAACCCACAGAAGTTAAAAGGAGACTTTCCAGCAATGTCACAGGACCTCAGCTGGCAGCAGGGAACTGCTTACAACTGAGCATCTTTCACAAGCTGGAAAGCTATCCAGGTACAGCAGTTCACAATCCAGTTATCAACTTGCTACTGGCACAGCTTTCCATCCTCCTCCCATCCCCTCAACTCTATGGCACTCACTCAATTTCCATGTTCAGAAGTTCCACCAGAGCATTGAAGGTACCAACTTCCAACAGCAAGAAAACGTTGTATCGCATCCAGGCCTGAACCTCTGCTTCAGAGCCACACTCTCCAAAGGTGCCTAGAAAAACATAATTACTGATTCACTGACAAATAGTGAGCCTGGCAACACCTGGGGGCATCAGATGCACACTTACAGGCAGGGGAAGGGTCTGTTCTCTGGCTGATGTGGAGATGCATTAGTGTTAGTGAAAGAGATGGACAAAACACAGGTCACTTGCCTCCTATGGTTGGTCCAACTAATGGGAATGGTTGATTCCATCAGACCTCTTACCAGAATTTTTTTTCCAGAATTGAATAAAATTATTCCAACTGCAACTTATTCAGTTAGAGCAGTGATTCTCAACCAGGGTGTTATGGCACGTTAGAGTACCTTGAGATCTTGTCAAGGGTGGTGCAAGGCACCATACAATGTTAGCACAGTCATAAGATAAACCCACAGATTTCAAATAGAAATCCACAGCTCTGAGCTTTCCAAGTTCTTTGCAACCAAAAAAATGCACTATTATTTTTCCATAAGCAAGAAGAGTGAAAAGTAAGAGCTGGCATTTTCTGATGGGCATGTCAAGTCTACCCAAGGGTCCAAAAAGGCTGAGAACCACCGAGATAGAATTAACAAGTCGCCCTGGAATTTTGTTAGTGCACAAGAAAGAGACCGGTGTCCAGCCTGAGCCCTGGCCTGGGGATGGCAACCATAAAAAAGGGGCACAGAAGCTAGAGGGGAAAAATTCAGAGGCTGCAGCATCTGTGAAAGGCCTCTCTCCATAGCCTCAGGCTTCCCACAAAACAAACAGTGGGCTTGATGCCGAGTGGCTGGAGCATTCAGCAGCACAAGCTGGGCTATGGGGAGTGTCCTACTGGCAGCAGTAGGAAGGCTGCTGCAAGGCCCCAGACAGCTCTGACTTACACTGGAACCTCCTCAGATACCAGTATAGGAAGAACACAGAAAGCCCAAAGACAGCTTAAATATGTTAATCAGAAGCACTTCCAAAAAGCATAGCTCTGACACTCAAAACCATCTCTGCTCCAAACACTTGCGTGTCCTGGGCTTCAGAACCCAGCCCCAAAATGCAGACCCAGCTAGGATGCGGGATGAGAACGGTCTGTCTGTTTCGCTGCTGGAAACTGAGCGATACACACTAGTAAAGAGGCAGGAAGACTTGGGGGGAGGGGAATTTCAGGTCCCCTCCAGGCCATATACATGTCACAGGAAATGGGCAAGTTTCCCCACGGGAAATGACACCATGCCAGACATTAATGGAATTTGTCCCACCAAAGAGGTGGCTAATCTGTGACAAAGAAGCTGCTGTTTAAATAGGAACTTAACGCCAACACAAATTTAACATCTGGCCAGGTATACAGAACCCCCCACTGTCCCACAGTGCTCTACTCTCTTTCCCCCCACTCCAAAGCTACCAGAGTAGCAGATAGCTGGCTAGCAGACAAACCACAGAGTGATCTGTCAGGTAGACTTGCAGGCTGCCCTATCCCATTGTTGCAGAGCAGAGACAGGAACAAGGCTGCTATCAGCAGGGGCTGCCCAGGTGGGAAAACTGGTGCTCTCTGCTCTCCCAACCTACTCCCTTGCCCTTTAAACATCCTGGAGCACCTGCAGACCAGCACCCTGGGGTGCCCGATTCCGATGCTACAGGAACCCCTTTAAACATTCTAGAACTTGTAGCCCAGGAGCCTGGCACACTGGCCGGACCCATGCCAGGACCAGTTGGGCACCAGGTGCGAAGAGACCCCCTGAGGGTGGTGGCACTACAGAAATAACATTTGGAAGCAGCTTGAGACAGCTGCAGGGACACAAAGGAAACTGATTTCAACTCTCTCTCTTTTTTAAACCAACACCCCTTACAGGTTCAGCACAGAAAAAGCAAGGGGCAGGGTGATTTCAGGAGGGTCAAATCCACTTAGCTGACATAGTCCCCTACCTTGTGCAACATAGAGGATGGCCCGGGCTACCTTGAGCCTTTTCTCCCTGGCAGTAACCTCCAGCCCATCGAGGAGCCGCATGGCATGAGTCCGGTGCTGATTGTTGTCCAGCTCGGTCCATTTCTTATCATGCACTGAAAAACCAAGAATGATCACTCTGGTGAAATGTTTCTCCCCCAGAGCTGGAAGGACTAGCTATTTATATACCTCCCTAAAAGCCACAACACAGTGGAGCAGCTGAAGCTCCTGTTCCTATGTAAAGATGCAGATTACATGGCCAAAAATTCAGGGCATCCAGTATTGACATTAAGACAAACTGTCAATCTAGGTAAGATGCTCATCACAGCCCTGGAACAGAATATAAGCATATCTGATCTGCTAGAGGTCACACTGAGGGGACTCACTAATGCCACCTACTGCAAGATCAGATTAATGAGACTCATCCTTTGAAATACACATCAGCAACAACCAGAAACCAGTAGAGTCTAATGGCTGGTCATCAGCAGGTCAGGGCTTTCCAAACTGTCTGGGTCTTGTACCATAGCATGGATAATAAAAAGGTAATACTAGGTCATTACTGCTGCCCTTAACATCAGCTATCCAACAACCTAAGAGAAACCACAGAATCATTCTTCCTTTTTCCCTGTTTACATTTCCCTTTTCCTTTTTCTGCTTGCCCATTCCTCCCTTCACATGCCCTCTAGGAGTTTGGCACATGCCCTGTAAGATGCATGTATCCCAGTTTGAGACCCAAAGGCATAGGTAAAATAAGCTGATTGTTCATAGTGCCTTCCACAGTCACAGTTGGCATTAACTGTCCACCGCATTTAGAGAGATAAAGTACTGAATAAGCTAGAAACAATGCGCTCATGGGTGAGGTACATTAGCAAAGTGTCCCTCAGAGACAATATTTGCCAGCAAACACTCTAAGTTGTAAACCAAGTAAGGGATGTTTGTAGTCAGTGTCTGCCCTGACGCAGGGATAACACATCTGTACTTGCATCTCCTCGTGAATGTTCTACAGGCAATCCTAAAACCTATGAACAGGGGCAAGGAGGAAAAAATAAACTTCTCTTACCGTGGACCCTAAAATCTTCTTCAAAGCACTTTCGGTTCAGCTGGAATTCTGGGCCTTCGGTGTAGCTGTATAGTTCTGCCAACATACCATAAACCGTGTCTAGTTGTTGTCAGTTTTCTTTCAGCATCCCCCCAAACAGTATTTCCAAAGACTGCCCACAGCAGTCATGTAACAAACAGGCACAGACCAGACCTCAGTCCTAAGGCTCCTGACAATCAGATGTGTTTTGGTTTTTTGTTTGTTTGTTAAGGTCCCCACCACTCACAGTTCACATAGTCAAGAGTTTAAAACAATAAAAAAACCCCAAAGCTTT
>NW_017728934.1:1910971-1922923 GCF_001723895.1 Crocodylus porosus
AAAAAAACCCCAAAGCTTTATGCAAGTGAAATTTAACGTGAAAACTTTTGATGGTTAAAACTATTATTTCCAAACTAAAGATGTCTTTAAATTAAAAGGGCACGTGTTAAACCCCGACTCATATGTAAATCTCATACCCCCTTTTTTGCAAAAAAAAAAAAAAAAAAAAGGATACGCTCAAATGGAACCACCTATTTCTGTTGTCTGACTCGAAAACCCCCCCCACAGCATATAGCAAAAACTATGCTTCAAAATAGCATTAGCTTTACTAAACGCAACACTGAGATGCAGCTAAAGAAGAGTGCATAGCAAAATACAGCTTTTCTTTAGAGATCAAAAGGGATTAAATTCCCTTACCCGATAACTCTGCAGCCCACTTATCGGTATCTGCATATTCAAACTCCAAGTCTGGAGATTCAGAATAGCCCTGGTGATAGAAGGAAAATTCACTTTTAAACAAAGCACATTTCATTAAAAAGCACCAATAAATCAGTCAGAACATTCAAAATTAACCCCTTGCAGGCTCATGCTGCACCTTCAGCCTATCACCTGGCATTTACCAGCGGATCTTAAATGTTTCTGAGGCAACCTGCTGTGCTATCCCCCGCCTTCTGAGCTGACGTAATACTGATCACTCTCTTGTGTAACCTTGTTCTGCACTGCTGTTGCGCTGCTGCACGCAGCCATACGTGATGTCTACACACAACTGGCCTCAAGACAACTTGGGAGGTGGGGATCTTCAAGTGAAAATCATTGTGTAAAACAGACAGAAGCTTTCGTTTAGTCCTAGCGTTATAAAGGTCTTGACCACAGAGGCCTCAGAGAGCTTACTGATGTCCGACAGCATGAACCCCTGCAGAAATGCGTCATCAGGATTTCACTTGCAGGAGGGCCCTCTGTGCTAAGTAAGAAACAGACAAAAACAAGAAGTCCAAGAACACAGGAAAAGTGACGGAGTGCAGGGGAAAAAATAACAAGCCAGCGAGACATAGGAGTCGCTTTAAACCACCTGTCACAAGAAGAAAGGATCATCCCGCCCCCTTCTGAGGGGAAAGGGAAAGATCTTTCTCAGGACTTCCTCAAGAAACAGCCTTAATCGATCTCCCTCTCCTGAGGAGGGCCCCTTCGGCCAGCCCTAACTGAGCTTCGCAACAGGCAAGCCTCCGCTTTGAGACCCTGGCTCCTCCAGTGACCCGTTGCACCCCCACCGCTGGGAGCTCCTTCTTCTCCATCAGCTCCTGAGAAGGAGGTGGCATTTTCTTCTTTTAAAAATGGTTATCCATGTCCCAAGCAGCACAGCAGACGCTACTTGGAAACGACCTGTCTGTACTGTGCCACCCTGGTTCCTGCTGTTCTCGCTCGGATGCAACTCAGTCCTCGGCGGCAGCAATCCCTCAGCTCAAGGACGATCTCTGCCGGGGCTCGCTGATGAGTCTCGAGCCAAGTCGAGCCACAAACCCATCCACAGGAGTTGCAGGTCTTTCTGAGGGGAAGAGCGCAGCATTTCTCTCCTTCCTCTGCTTGCTCTCTCCTCCACTCCAAAAGAAGGATGCTCTCCCTCCAAACACGGCACAGCTCGGGCTCTTGACATCGAGGGCTGTTTCCTGGAGGCCTGCCACCATCACCCCGCATCCCCTCTGCGTCTCACGGGATGACCAAAACCGCAAAGTGGGGCTGGGAGGGGACATCTCGTCCAGCCCCCCGCCGACCCGACCCGACCCAACCCCTCAGCCTGCCCCACAGGGGGTGGGGGGGCTCCGTGGGGGTGTCAACACATGTGAGACCTGGGGGTACAACCCCCGCTCCATGCCCATCTAACCCCAACCCCCGCCGCTGACCTCCGAGTCCTTGCGCTGGTTGCGGTTGAACTCGCGGCCCTTCCCGCCCACCAGGCCCGGGCCTTGCCCCGGGCCTGGGCCTGGGCCTGGGCCTGGGACAGGCCCAGGCCCCGGCGCCGATCCTGGGCCGCCGCGCGGCTTGTTGTTGCCAGCCAGCGGCCCCGGCCCCACGAAGCCGCCGGGCTCCATCTTGGCACCGCCTCACCCCCCGCCCCCTCCACTCCAAGCCCACGTCTCGCGACCTCTCACCGGCTATTCTCGCGAGAACTGCAGGGAAAGCCGAGCAGCCTCCGCCATGCTCGATGCCCCGCCAAGCCCCGCCCCCCGCCGCCATGCTGTTTGTGGCTACCAATGGGACATAGCTGTGCCCTCCCCCGGCTACCAATGGGACATAGCTCCACCCCCCCAGCGGCCATGCTGGATGTGACCACCGCTGATAGGGCCCCCCCCGCGCGGCCATGCTAGGTGTGGCTATCAAGGAGATTCTTCCCCTCCCCCTGCGCCCCGCCCGGGCGGCCATGTTAGGTGTGGCCATCTCAAGCTAGACTAGAGAAAGCGATTTAAAATCAACCCCGAGCCCAGCTGAGGCCTGAAGGCGTCATGACCTGGCCACGGCTGCCAAAGTACCGTCATTAAAGCCGGGGAAACTGAGGCACAAAATGGAGGAAGTGACACACCCAAGCCTGAACAGGAAACAAGTGGCAGAGGAAGGGACCCTGCTTGTGTCCGGGCCCTGGCCAGTGCCAAAGCCTCGAGGCAGCTTCCCCGGGGGACCTCTAGCCCCCACAATTGGTTCCACTGGGAAAAACAAGTCCCTGTATTAATGGTTTGAGAATATATTTGGTAGCCATATTCGTCATCAGGCAATTTCTTAGTTGGGCTAATAAAAGGTATCGTTTGTGAACCAAGAGGTCTGTATTCTTCTCTTCACAAGGGACTCTGGTAGCATTAAGGACCTGTCCTCGTAGGAGAAACACCATGACCATGAAGGTGGCTCTCTCACTGGCTTCCCACTTTCACTTCCAGTGGGAAGATCTCAGATACATGCCAGCTTTATGGAAGTAGGGGACTCCTCCCTCGCTTGCTCTTGTGGCCATATGGCTGAAGGCAAGCAAAACTCGGGGGCATCCGAATCCCAAGCCTCCGGGCTTGGGCCTGCACATAGGATGCCTACTAAAGACATTACAAACCTCTGAAGCCCCAGGTGGGGTGGAGGATGCTTGCCGATAGCAGGGCCACATCTGACTCTTGAAAGACTCACAGATTTGGAATGGATTTGGCTGATTTGACTTGGGACATGAAAAATTTTCCAAAAACCCCCCCAGCCTATCCCAAGTCCAGCAGCAGCAGTGGTCTCTGCCATTGGTTTGGCTCTGCAGCATGGGCTACGTGCAGCTTCACAGGCAGAGCCCAGTCACCCATTTGGTGTTTTTAGTCTGGCTCTGAAAAGAAGGGGACCGGACAGCACCAGGGTTTGGCCTGGTAGAACAGCAAGTGCCACAATGCCCGCTTGGAGCCGTGTAGCCTTGTAAGCTGCAAGCCGACAGTTGCAAGTCCTGGGGGCACCGGGGGCAGAAATAGCAACACCCTTCTTCGCATTGCTTGCTCAGGGCATGCATATTCATCCACACAAGCAGCTTTGGCATAAGGTGGCAGGCAGCTCACAGCAGGCTCTAGAGCAGATGGGCGGTAGGAGATTGCTCATATGTAACCAGCTCCTGCTTAGCTTGATTATGAGGGTCCAAGCCCAAGTGAGGCTACCTCCTAGGGTCTATGCCCACTGCCCTGTTTTAAAAGTGGCTTAAGGTGTTCCCATTCTCTTGATATCAAGTGGTTATTAAAATACCAGCAACCAGGCTAATAAGAGACCTGGGGGTCCAAACAGCTCCCAGTACACAGGCTCCAAAAGGCCACAGTGGCCCCAAGCAGCTTTGTTCAGAAAAGTAGGCATATTGACACTGGCAAAGTTCCTCCTCCCCACACCACTAACCGAGCAGGATTTTGTTACCAACCCTGGCAACGCAAAATAGAGCGGGCAGATGGAGGGGAAACATGGCACCAGCACTTGTCTGCAACAAAGCTTCACGAGGGTTGCTCAGCTGACTTTGAACTGCAGTCATGCACCTCAGCCGACCTCAGTGATAAAGAAAAATGTTTAAAAAAAAAAGCAGGGGAAGGAACTCCAGTCTGAGCCTGGTTGTTTCATCTTCTTGCTTCCCTGGTGCTTTTCACTTAGAGGCGTCAGTGCTTCGCCCAAAGGGAAAAAGATCAGCACTAGTGTTTATGTGAAGAAATTGAAGCCACAAATAGGATCCACATCTCTAGATTTCCCCACCCAGCGTATCCTTGGCAGACGCTAACCCTGGACATGCTATGTCAGTAGTAACAAGGCTGGCAAACTGGTTACATTGGAATCTGAACCATTTTAGGCATCCCAGCCCTGAGAGGAAGGGTGTTCAATTTTAAACCTGATTTCTTCAGGGAGCCCCCAAGCAGGGGCTAAGCACCTTGTCATCAAATATATCTGCACTGCACCTCCAGGGAGCAGCAAGGACTGAAGGTGGTCATCAAGTGTTTTGACTCACAGTTCCCATCCTCCAAAACAGGTTCCCAACCCCAGGGCCATGTCCGCGAAGGCTTGGCTGCCGGACCGGAAATCCTGAAGTGACTGGCATGCTGCCGACCAGCAGCCAACCCTTTTTTATACTACGTATATAAAAAAGGGTTGGCTGCCAGTCTGCACTATGCCCATCGCTTCCAGACTGCAATATACTGGCCCACAATTTGCCGGTCCACTGTCTAAAAAGGGTGGGAATTGCTGCTCTAAAACCTCATCCACAGGACTGTGTTGAACATCAGCAGGCTTGCAGGCATCTTGTAAAGGGACCTTGAAGGGACATTAGTTAAACAAACACTAGGTGACATCTGTATGAGCAGGCAGATTCCTTTAGTAATTTGCTTCAGAATTTGCTGGTCATAACAGGAGCCTGACGCATCAGTATCCTACGCCAGTATAACACAGCTCAGTAGCAGAGCCCATGTCAGCGGGGCTGTACAGAAGGAGTCCAGTGTGTCTGAATGAACCTAGTAAATGCAGATGAAAGACTTGCATCTCCAAGGTCATTGCTTTGCATCCATAAGAAACCTACTGGTTACTCTGGTCACAGCCCTTCATTTAAGGTCTGACCACCTCATCAGGAGGATGAACAGAGGCAGTGCAACTCTACACCTGGAGCCGTCGCACAGTGCAGGCATGATCAACCTCCACTGTGGCAATGGCTACTTTTGTACTCCTTCTCCCCACCACCCGCTCAGTTATGCTGCCGAGGATGAAGTGTGTGCCACCATGTGTTTGTTTGAGCAGGTCCTGATTAAAAGGGACAATCAACAGCTCTGTTCCCATGCCCAAAACGGCAACAGCTGACCTGCTGATGAGACGGTGCCAGGCTACGTCTTTAAAAGAAGCCTCCCAGGCAAGAGATGTGGTTTTTCTAATCGTTTTTAATTAGACTGTAATGATTTATTGCTCATCTGCAAGGATTAATATTGCATTCATTAAAAATCATTCATATACAAAATAAACCTATCCCTCCCAGGTCGATGAGAACATGCTCCCTCTGACAGAATCAAGGTTTCCCTAGACGTGGGACCATTTGTTCCATTGTGTCCTTTTGTTACATGGCTTATACAGAGATGAAGCCCTTAAGCTAAGATTCCTTTTGACACTAACACTGAGACAGACAAATGGAACAGAGGGGTCTGGACTCTGGAACTGGCCAGGATCCCCCCCCCGACAGTCACAAGGGCAAACATTTAGGAACATATGTGGGCTCTACTTGGTTGAGTGGGAGACCAAGTCTGCTCTGAGATCCAGGGCTGCGATTACATGAGCTTCCTATGCGTGTACAAAGCAAGGAGGGAAAGCGCAAACCAGAGAATCCTGGTACATGGCAAACCCTCTGGATTGCATCAACAATTAAGAGAGCTTCCCCATGCTCCCAGCCGTATCTTCTTCACTGGGCGAGAGAAAAGGAGAGCAAGACCCCCAGCCCCCGCCCATAAGAGATCACAGACTTGTTGGTTCAGTGGAAATCCAGGCTGCAGAGGAAGGGGTACATGGGCAGACTACAGCAATCCTTATACTCAAGGCATGGTCCTTTGGAAGCTGGTCTGGCAGTCAGAGGCAGCCAAAGGCAGCAATGAGTCAGCGAAGCAGCTACGTGCATCTCAGAGAAGGGGCAGAAAAGATGACCAAGGGGCTGTGCTGGACTGTAAAGAAGAGAGTGGGGAAATAAGAGACTAGCCACTGGAGGCACTGCATGGTTTTGGGAAGGTGAGCTACCCCTTTTAATCTTAACTTAGCCTCTGTTCTGATCAACTAAGAGCTTTTATCTCCTAGACAGAGCAAGCAGCCAGCATCACCCACAAACAAGCAGAAGTAGGTTTCTTAAAGAGAGCACTAGGAATGCATCCTCTGTATGTGGGCAAGATTGGCCAGAAAGTGACTTCTGATAGCAAGGGAGCACAAGAGGTGATGGCTGCGGTCCACTGTAGCACCTTGATTGTCTTTGTACCAGCAGATTCTAGCAGAATTGGAAGTACCTGGACCAATGCCACATGCTCAGCAGAAATCCCTTTGTGAGCTGGGTCCCTGGAGCTCTTTCATTTGTACATTCACTGAGCACTGAACTAAAATCAAGGCTGTACATTTTGTGCTGTAATTTTTGTCACATTAAGTTTGGGGCCAAGGGCTGAAAAACCACAGAGGCATTTTGGCCCTTTTGCACGGAGCCGGAATATGTTGAACCAAGTAAAATAGGACAACCTGCCACCTAAGGGGCTAGGGAGGGAAGAGCTGATTAAAGCAGCTGAAAGGCTTTAGAAAACAGCAGTGCAGTTGGCCAAGGATTCTGCCTCCAACGTTCAGTTGCTATGAACAGAGCCTGAAGATGGAGCTAAGTGCTTTGCAGAACGGTCCATCAGCCACAGGATTTAGACTTCAGCATGAGAGCTACGCCGCTAGAAAAGCTGACAGAAAAAGGTGCTACATCATCAAATGTCTCCCATGTTAAGCAGGGGACAGGAGCAGGAAGGGCCATCTCCGTGTCTAAACTCACTTCTGCTTAGAAGCCCAGGGAGTTCACGGGAGGCTCCAACGCACACTGGAGCCCTCCAACAGGAACTGCCCTTAGCTGGATGGGCAGCAGCATGTTCTTAGCTGCCCCCAACAGATCTACAGTGTTTCCGCTCAGAAACACTTCCATTAAAACATTTTAGGCTCAAAAATGAAAGGAAAAAATGATTTTTTAAACTCAAATAAGGTGCAGTTTGGCTAAAAAAAAAAAATACCTAGGAAAATGAGGATTATGCTGGTTACCAATCCCCATTCAAATTCAGATTAGCACCCTGAAACAGAATAGATAACACCCACTGAGGCTTACCCTTACCAGGCTCCAAACCACCTCCACATAGGAAATTTGGTCTGGGGTTATTCACCAATTCCCTAGCTGACCATTAGGTGCCGCTCTGCTCCAATGCGCTGAACTAGCAGCTAAAAACTGGGCTCGTTAAGGCAATTTAGAAGTTGCAGATAATCCTGCACAGAAAAAAAAACATATAGTACAGTATATCAGTATTTTCAGGTATCCCAGCTAAGGTGCACTGGAAAAGGTAAAAACCACCGCAGGAATTAATCGCTCTTCATGATCAGGAAAGGAAAACCTTCCATGAGTGAAAGCCTGAAACCATGCTGGTTTTGGCCATGAAGCAGTAAAGCAAATCCCAGGTTTTCTGCCAGGATCAGACAGAGAAAGATGCGATCACATGAAAAAAGTCAAACAAAAAAGCAACATTAAAATCACGCAGATAAAAGAAAAATAAAAACAGCTTAAAAAAAGAAAAGGAGTAAAACAAAATAAAATGATCTTTAAAAATAATCTCTAAATTGTCTCGTGTGGTCTGGTCCTTCACCATTATGGTCCATCAGTATCTGTAATGGAAGGAAAGGGGGAGACCAGTCAGGCACTGAGTACTGTCTGGGGACCAACATCAAAGCAAAACCTTGCAACTGCAAAGAACCGTTTCCCCTCCATGTATCAGAGTTCTTGTCCCCTCCAATGGCAATTTCCCAACCCACCGAAGCATCAGCTCCACACCTTCATCTTAGCTAATTACCCAAACCTCTCCAGAGCTAGGAGGATTCTGGTCCGTGTCCCAGTCAGCTAGACAGCACTAAGAGAAAATAACCCAACCCATGCTGGCTCACAATAGAGGCTCATCCCATGATCCTACCACTGAAAAGGAGCATCAGAAGATATCAGACAGATTCTTTAATCCCCCCAAACACAAAAGTTACCTATAATAGTTGGGTTTGAAAGGCCCGTTTTTGTTGAGTCCCATATATTTTGCTTGATCGTCCGATAGCTCCGTCAGATGGGCATCAAAAGAAGGCAGGTGCAAGCTGGCAACATATTCATCTGAGCAGAGTAAAGATGAAACCAGAGGAAATTAGGTTAGGTGAACTTACTCTTCTAAGCACACTCTACAGGACTGACAGTGTGATGACATACTACTCTATAGCACCCACACTTTTTGGATAAGTGCAGTAGATGAACTGATTCAGAATACAGTGGATGGGATTAGAGTGCCAGATAAACCTAATAAAAAGTTGTGTCTCAAGAAATTGATAGACTAGATCCAATTTACGACAGAAGAACATTTTGCATTGTAGGTCTCAGGCTACGAAAAACTGCATAGATTAGGTGGAGGAAGGGCACTGAGAAGGGATATAAGATTACAGGCTGAATGAGCTGGGAGTTACAAGCATGCCCAAGCTTCATATTTCAGGGCAGAAGGATTGCCAGTGTCAAGTCAGGAAGAAATCACCCCGTGGGATGGCCTTGCAGTTATAGGACTTATCTTTCTCCGATGCATCAAAGCAGATTGATCAGTTTGTTCCAAAACAACAAGCCCCATGCTTGAGGTGATGCATGTTAACGGCTCTAAAAAGCCTTGTCACCACCCAGCATTAGTATGTGCTAATGGCATAAGCAGATATTTAAACGGTTGATGGGGCACTTCCAGGCTGTTGTTAGACAAGCAATGCGATTGGCCAAAGTTCAAATGTGTAAAGTGCAAGGTAAGGCTACTTGCTTAGAGGTGCCGTGCTTTATCAAGAGTCACCTCTAGGCTTTCCATTGTGTAAGAAGTACCCCGTTAAGATCAAAAAGCACCAATGCGCCAAGCAGCAGTGTGCGGAGGCCTGCTGCAAAAGATAACTGCTTTTAACCCACCTTCCTAGATTTCATGTAAATATGGTTAACACTGCTGTTGACTGACTGCACTCACTCAAGCTAAGTTAGGCTACAGCTCCCAACATGCTGTATCTGAAGCTGAGCTGCCACTCCTCTTAGTTGCCACAAAAGCTACCACTAATGGTAACATGGCCTTCAAACCAGCTACATATTTCTGCTTCAAACCTTAGTCTTAATATTTAAAATAATCTTCCTGATCTCCCAGCACAGAGAGAAGAGCAAACTGATGCAAACTGGGCAGGGAAGAAAACTGTGGCTTAGAGCCCTGTCAGGCAGAATAAGCCCCTTTCACTCTTTGAGAAGGCAGAGGAAACGTTCAAGAACAAAGACAAATCCAAACAAGCTGGTCAGCAGAGAGCACCAGCTCACTAAAGGCGCACACACATTGTCACCACAAACAGCAAGGCCCCCCCAACCCCCATATGCTTTGGCAACCTCTGCTGAACAATCTTGCACTGTCCCTTTGGACACCAGGTTCCCTTTCCTATAAGGAGCAAGAAATGAACCAGAGAGCACTGAAAAAGCATGGCAAGATTGTGATTGCTAACAACCTAGCAGGGTTCTGATCAAAGCCTACAGGACTCTACAGACCCCTTGTAATGTCATTCAAGATCAAGCAGTTCCCTTTACTCACCCATTTTCTTAGGCAGCAGATACACGTCTTGTTTGTAACGTCCCTCAGGAGCATTGTAGAGCTCAATCAAAGCCAGAGCCTACAGGGATCATACAGAGTCAGTCAGTCATGGAAACAGAGTGCAACAGCATTAACAAAAGAAGAGCTACCCATGGTTTCTGCCATGCAGCCACAAGAACAATTCATCAGCTGTGAGTTAGAGGGACAGTGTGAAATCAGTCTTGGCCCACAGTTCTGCCTCCTACAAAACCCATCAGCAATTAAATGGTTCTGATTGAAGGGAAATGTTTCTGTCCTTGCACCTGCATTTTAAGTGCTGCTGCTTTAGAACTGGAGAGGGAAAGTGAGCAGCCCCTTTTAATTGCCCAAACCAAGGCTGCTCAATCTCTAGCCCCTGGCACTGTGTCACCCAGCCTGCAGGACTCCTTATGAGTCCATAGGGAAGCTCGCAGGGCATGAACCTGCATGCCAGGTTGAGCATGTGGGGTGGCATGGGGCCACTACAGCCTGGGCCCCACGTACGGGATTGAATGGGGCCAGCAAGGGGCCCTTGGAGCCCAATTCTAGTGGGCAGAGGTGGTGCAGGGCCCAATCCTGGCACACAGGTTTTTATCCAGCCTGCTCAGCCCCATGCTCCTCATTTGACCCAGTGATGAAAGGCTGAGCACCACTGGTTCAACCTGTTTGCTTGGTATAAGTGAACTGCGGATATGGTAGAGAAGTAAACCAATGATAACATTCTCTTAAAAATCCTACGGCTGCCAGAAACAGCAATTCACATAACAATTCCCCTACAACTCCCTTCTGCTGTACTCAGCGAGCTTTACTTTAGATGAAGTTTGTCCATTTGCTACAACTGGATTTCCCATTGTGCCCATTTCTTTGGCTTACGCCAGGGCCGAGATAATCTTGGCTACCTGTTGCACAAGGCCAAGTGCAGTCAGCTCTCCATCAAATTTGCAGAGCAGAGCTTATAAAGTTGGACCCATAATAAAAAAAACAAGTGGCCACGGTGATGGGGCACCCATCTGAGGTGACACTGCTGTTCTCAAAGCCAAAAGCCACTTGAACACTATTTCATCCAAGCCCAGTTCCAAGAAATAACAGTTCTAAAAAAACACAAGCAGCTGAAGCCTTGCAAGTCAGTGAAAGCACTTGCTGCCCAAGGGCTCTCTCTCAACACCAAGACCACAGGAGACCATGGACTGCTAACTCCCCCACGTGTAAAGGGAGCGCTGGGCAGGCCAGGTGATGAAATGTTTCTTGAACAAACCTGAGTGGTGGCAGTGATGGACAAAACAAAGGTGGGAACCGTCGAACAGCTCAGGTTGAGAAGACGACCCTGAAAAGGACAACAGGATGAAGGCCAAACTCAGTGCACTGGAAGCTCAGAATCGCCACTGCTCTCAGCCACGATTCTTCACACTTATTAAAGCTGCCAGTCCATGGCATCAATCAGCCCAGACTCACTCACGTTCCCCATTTGGATTCATTCCTTGGAGGCAGGTCCTGCTGTCCCCCACCCCTAGGATCGCCTGTGCCCCCCTCCTACCCCCAATGCATCACCTGTGCCCACAACCCCCCTGCCCACACGCTGGGGAGCTGGGGCCACAGGTCCATCATCTTAGCCCTCACCCCCGCCACCTCCCCCAGCAAAAATAAAAGTTGGCGCCTACGATTCCAGCAGCAAATCTGCGCTATGCCCAGAGAATTAAGAGTGATTGATTGAACAGGAAGGAAAAAAATGACCCATTTAATAGCTTATTGGTCCTTCCTAAATCAAGATATAGTCTGCATTGATTTAATTGGTAGGCATAAACCCTGGTTGTTAAGAATGAGCCTGCAGGTAACTGGCTATCAAGACACCATTGCGTTCATAGGTCCTGCCTACCCCTTTGAGAAAACTCAAGCCAAGAAACCTTGTGACTATACTAGTTCTATGGCCATAATCTTCTGCCTCAAGCCAAGACACTTCCACCACAGATACTGGTCTTAGTTATTATACCATAGCTTGGTATCTAGCCAATTTCCAACTCCAAATCTGCCTACAACTTTCTCCTGGGATGCAGAAATAGATGTTTCATAGTTTCTAGGGTCAGAAGGGACCTGAGCAGATCATCTAGTCTGACCCCCTGCCATGGCAGGAAAGAGTACTGGGGTCAAACAA
>NW_017728934.1:1922934-1933952 GCF_001723895.1 Crocodylus porosus
ATCCTTAGCCTTCACTACCTCTGTGAGCTGACCCAAGAAATCCTGGTCAAGCTCTTCTCCCTGGTTGGGAGGTCTGTAGTAGACCCCCACCATTAAGTCCCTTTCCCCTCAACTGCCTTGTACTCTAACCCAAAGCACTTCAGAGTGCCCCTCCCCTGACTCCTTGCTAATTGACAAGAATGTGTATTCCTCCTTAATATAGAGCACCACTCCCCCACCTCTCTTTCCTATCCTGTCCCTGTACAGGGTCTCCATACAATGTAATGCCTCAGCACTGACACTGCTGCCGCATCCATAGCCCATCTTCAAGGACATACCTCAGCCAGCAGCACCACCCGCTTGCCATCTGGCCAGATGACGTGGTCCACTTGTGAGCGTACACGCTCCCAAGTCAGCTCTGGGGTACGGAGACTAGTCTGCACAGGAAGAGAGAGAAACAAGCCAGAGTTATCACTTACTGACTGCCTTCCGTAGATCACTGTGGAAAGGGACAGAAGCTAGCTCCCGAAGTGAGGAAGTAAGAAGGCAGGGGATCATCACCAGTGGGTTGGTCTGAACTCAGCAATGAAGTTGTGGCTCAAGAACCAACCAAGACAGATGCTGCAGCTACTCACCACATCAATTTCTGTGTTGGAATGGCCCATGTTACACACAATGCAGCTGTTCTTCATTCGATCCAGATGTTCCCTGGTCACCACATTCTTGTTTCCTGCAGGGAAAAAAGCAGCAGCTAACGTAAACCCAAAGTGACTACAAGGACATCTACCAACACCTCCCTCCATTTGATGGGCTGAAGATTGCAGCCTCAAGTCTCACGAAGATTGCAAGCCTCAAACAGAACGAGCGAACAGTCCAGCCAGGGTGATCACCCTGACAGTCTAGCAGGGCAGGCTGGCTGACACACACCGCTATAAAGATGGGAAGGGAAAGAGACAAGGGAGAAAAGGAGGAGCAGCAGCAGCCCCAGATGAAGACTGATCTTGGGGTTACTTCCTGCTGATTAATGTAAGCATAGGCATGACCTCTGCCAGCTTAGCTGGCTATGGCACTGAGAGATTCTTTTTAGGGATCCACACCGGTGGCTCTGGATGGTAAAGTTCCCCAGGCAATAATGACCCCCAAACGACAGGGGAAATACATATGCTTAGGGATGACCTCTGTTTCTTCCCAGTGAACCCAAGAGTCACCCTGATGCACCCTGCCCCCTAGCAAACATAGCTCACATTTTTTACACCAAGACACAGCAATGGATCCAACTTTTCCCTCACTTTGCCCTGTACTAACTGCCATGGGGGACCTGGACTAGTTTGATTAGCTCCTGCTAGCAGCTGAACTAGTGGAGCTGGTTCTGCAGCTCACCACCCAGAGGCAGGTGATTTCAGGAGTCACAATTGCTACTCCTCAGGCCACATGTGAGAGCTGAGGTGGAACAGGTGCTAACACACATGGTTGACAGCTCAGAGGTCACAAATTCAAGGCCACAGCAGACGCATTCATGGCCTGGCCTATCAAATGCCAATGGATCTGCAAATTCTGCTAAATACCTTGTTGCTAGGATATGAAAAAGAAAGGAAGGCTGCATTTGTAACACATCAGAAGAATGAGCATATGGGGATCCTTCCAGATACCAGTGGAGATAATCATCACCTTGTACATGGATGCAAAACAATTCCTCAGAAGTTTCTTTTACCTGAAGCAAGCATCAGCCACCACCTTTCCTCCCACATGTCCTACCTGTGCAGGTTATAACAACATCCACCTGACGGATGACTTCATTGAGTTTCACCACCCGGAAGCCGTCCATGCTGGCAAAAGGAAAAGGGGAGAGTGAGACGAGAAAATGATGCACTCCACTTCCCTGGAAAGCTGAAGCCAGGAAGAAATGCAACAGCACTGCAAGGTCTGCTCTGGTTACATAACTGTTGCAGACTTCCCATCCGTGCCCTTTTGGGAAGGCAAGAAAATAACCAGAGTACATTATTGCATGGTGAACTCTGTAGAAAGGATCTTTTGTAAAACCCACAGTTACGGATGTCATGGGGCAACTAAAGAAATCTGTGATGCCCACATCCAGGTTGGAATATCGGAAAGCAATGGATTCTCAAGCCATCCTTCTCACTAGCTAGCTTGAAGGCACCTAGCAATCATTTTATGTAGACCCTGTTGATTGATCTGAGCCAAGGATACAGGAACTCAAAGGCTACGAAAGTCTACCACAAGATTTCCAGCCTCCTAGAAGTCTAACCCATGGGTTATGAGGCTCTGGGCGAAGAAGGAACCTTCCTGAGCAAGCTAGTTTCACTTCTCCTTAGAGCTTGATCAAAGGGCTGGTCTCAATAGCTACCCAGTCTTGCACTTAGGATTGATCTCTTGAGACCGAACCCATATTAAAAGCCCCTTTAGCTCACCCCCAGATGCAATCCTGAGCATCAGAGCCCAAGGTCAAGCTTTCCCTGGTCTGCTCCACCCACGCAGTGCGTTCAAAATCCGCCCAAGCTGTACAGGGCATGGCTGAGGAAAGCTGTCAACAGTGATCCCACAACTCCCTGTACACTGCTGGCTCTCTCAAATGCCTGTAATTAGAGCCAAGCACAAAAGCTGAAACACACAGTCAGCCAACTGATTCTCAGAATGGCTTTATTTGAGGAAGAGGAAGCTTCCTTGTGGACAGCCCTTCTAAGAATCAGTGTGCTCACTATTGTTTCCATCTGAGTCTGAGTGATCTCCCCGTGAGGTAATGCAGAGGAACCTCGTGCATCTTGGGCTAAGAAAATGGATTTCAGATTCAACTTTAAAAAGTGGAGACAAAGCTTAAGAGGCCAGACAGACAGTGAGAGATTCTCACTCAGCAGCATTTAACACTCCACCTCTTACCAGGCTTGGAGAGCACAGATAGGGTCGATCTCGGTGATGTAGACTATGGCTCCTAGGGCCTTCAGGGCTGCACAGCAACCCTTTCCAACCTGCAACACAAACGACGTGAAAAAGCCTCAAAACACAGGAACTACTAGGTGCCCACTGACAGGCCACACAGGCACTTGTGTTATAATTATAGGTGTCTGTGATCTGAGCAAGATTCTAATCAGATACCTGCCAATTGCCAAGAACCAGCTCAAACCCCAGCTCAGGAGCAGAGGTGTGCTGCAACAGCTTTACAACATACTTGCCAATAGGCACTTGCTCTTTAGAACCCAGATCTTCCCCTCATCTAAACATCTTTCCAAGACCACCTGCTTGGAGCTCCTGCCTTTGGCATAACATCCAGCAGACAGAAGGGTTCCAGGAGGAACACATTAAGCTGTCAAAACAGACATTAAAGCCACAGGGATCCCATCTCACTTTTATTTTGAAAGTAAATACGTTCAGACCGGGATCTGTGTGAACCTCCAAATGTTCTTCCTTAAAAAATAAAATAAGATAAAATAGCAGCGGTGAATTTGTAACGCTCCAGCACGTACATGGGGTGGACAGGATGGCTCCACTCTCCAGCCTCTGGCATCTCATGTTTAATATGGCAAAACAGGCTGATGAGACTACAGATCCCAGCATGCAACGTGGCAGCTTGTTCTGAGCAGACAGGCAAATTACATGCAACGTGTGGGCTGTTGCCAGATTGCCAGCGTGGCTTCTTAGTTAGGCAAAGTTCGGGCTCCTTTGGTGCAAAAACAAGCTAACAAGCATATTCCAGGGGAAAAGAGCACTGACGGCTACTGCTAGTGCCCCAACTATGCTGGACACAGCCTTTAAGATAAATACGCACACAGATACCATACGTTCAGGGCAAGATGTCAGCTTCCTGCTTTGTGGTACCTCTTCTCCAATGACTCAGAAGAAAGATGCACAAATCCCCATTCCCCACAACCCCACCTGGCATAATCCAGGGGGTCGGTTAAATAGAGAGCTCCAAAGGACTTGAGAGTCCTCTGTTAATTGACCTCCTTCAGAAAGCAGTGCTGGATGCAATCAGCCTATATTCAACACCAATAAGTCTCCAGTCTCACTGTCCCTGCCCATGTAGGACCCCATATGGCAATCCAGAGCAGCAACACCTGAGCTGAATGGCAATTCCTAAAGCAAACCTGCTGGCCAGCTGGGAAAGCGATGCTGTAGATAGCATCTCACTAAGTTCTGGCAAAGTTTTACTGCAGTAGCACACAGTGGGAAGGGTCCATCTTCTCATGCTCTGAAGACTCAACTCCCTCTCAGTTCAGCTAATTAATTAGCCAATCACATATGGGATACTGTCTAGAGATCCAGCACTTCCTTGTTACGTTTTATTTCTTCATGTTCCCTTATTAGCAAGGACAAACAGCTACTACTAACAGGAGGTAAATGAACAGCTTGAAGGGAAGGCACAGGCCTTTCTTCTGCCTCAGAGATGCTGAAACCCAGCTCTGCTGCCACACACTTATCCACATAACTTACCTCACCATAGCCACACACCACCACTTGCTTTCCTCCAAACATCACATCCGTGGTCCTCTTTAAGCTACGGGATAGAAAAGAAACCTGTGTTGGGATCAGAGTCACAAAGTGTTCTGGACAGAGCTGCCTGCACAGGACAATGCTCCAACGTGACAGATCACGTGCCCAGAGACTGCAACATTCAATGACGACAAAATACAGACAGATCTATTACTGCAAGGTAGAGGAGGTGTGCAACATCCACAGCATTAAGGATCCATCTCACAACAGCCATACGTCCCACGAACAAGCCCCACAGTGTCCTGAGAGGTCAGACTCACCCATCCAAGATGGATTCTCGGCAACAGTACAGGTTATCAAATTTCTGTTTGGTGACTGAGTCGTTGACATTCATGGCTGGGACACACAACTTCCCAGCCTTGGAGAGCTGGTACAACCTGCAAGGAAAGAAAAGAGGTCTCAGCTACCATCTCCTTTGGACAAACTAAAGAGAGATCTGCAGGCAACAAAGCAAACGCGGTTAAAAAAGCCAATGAATAAGACAGGACCACCAGACCCCCTGGCTGAGCACCAGTGAGTCTAGGGGAATCTGAATGGACCATCCTTACATACCAAAACAAAGCATACTGATGGGCAGTCTCTTCTGGCCTCCGTGCAACAGACAATGGGAAACCAACAGCAGAAGCCGACTGCCCTAAAGGAGCTAGAGCTACAGCAGCTCCTGGATTCATTACCTGTGCACGCCAGTCACGCTCTCCTCTACGATACCTCTGATCTTCTTGAACACGTTGGGGTATTTCTTATAAACCCAATGGGTCAGATCTCCACCATCATCCAAGATCTAGAGAACATGAAGAGAAGAAAAGGGGGGGTGGGGGGTGGAAAGCAGTCAGTCTCCTTTCCACTGCCAGAAAACCTGGTCACAGCCAATTGCAGTAATCTTCCAGTAAGAAGGAAGTGATCAGAGGGATTCTTCCACTGTTTGACTTCTTAGTCACATGGGAGCAGTTTGTACTTGCATAGGGACTTCCAGATTCAACCCCCAGCTGTCCATGATATGGTGGTTCATAGAATTATAGAGCGGTTGGGCTAGAAGGGATCTCCAAAGGTCATCTAGTCCAACCCCCTGCCCAAGACAGGATTATCTCTATCCAATCCATAATCTAAACTCTCTGCAAAATTACCACCCACCCTGATGCACCACAAGTCATAACACCTAACCTGCCACAGGTAAAGCAAGGGACTCATGGCAGCCAATGTCCTGCTTCTATAAAAGGCTGTTATACACACAAGAGATCCCAGCTAAAAGGCTGTGCCCCCTCCCCCCAGAGGAAGGTAAAAACCCTACAGTCCATACCAATCTGACCATGGGGTAAAATTCCTTCTTGACCCCAAATCTGGTGATTAGTCTGACTCTGAGCAGAGAGGCAAGACCCTCTAAGGCAAGAACCTCCCGCTATAAATCCCAGTAGGAGCACTGGCACACCTCAGACAAAATCCCCAGCCTTAGCTGCAGCTGACACCCAATGCCTCTGAGGAAGACTTAAAAACACCCTTGACATGTAGCAGGAAGTGGGGGAAAGGGACAACCAATAAAGCTCAGAAGCATAGGAAATACCCATAGTAGAACATAGGCATAGCTTTGCCTAGATCATCCTAGACCAGTGGTTGTCCAACCTCTTGAACACCTCCAGTGATGGAGAGTCCACACTTCCCTAGGCAGACTGGTGGGGTACCCAACTTGTGACTCACTTTCCCCTTCTGTAAAACAGGGATGATACTTCTTCTACTTTATGGTGATGATAAGGGGGGCTGTTTGTCTACTGCTTCAAATTTTCTGCCACAGAAACGCTAGTAAAAGCACTAGCATCCGACTGCTGCTGACAGTCAAGAAGCCTGTGCCAAGATCAGAAGAAAAAACAACCCAGAGGTAATGAGGGTTGGCTTAGACGCACAGTTTTGGTCAGAAACAAAACTACGGGTGAAGAAGGAGTTCTCTACTAAACCCAATCCAGGTGTGAGAGGCTAGTGTCCCAAAGAGACTAGCTGTCTTGTCTCAGGGACTAAACACAGCACAAGAACTACACAACTCATTGCCATTCAGCTGCATTCAGAGTAGAAGGACAACTTCCACAAAAAGTCTTGTTGTGCAAGAGGACAACCCAACTGTGAACAAGAGCCACAGTGTAACCCAAAAGGTTTTCCATTTATTAACAATTCTAGGAGACCCAAGTGGCACTAGGAACAGAAAAAAGAACTGCTGCACATGGGAGGAGAGGCATGGAAATGGCTCCATTACCATGTTGGGCTGCCAGCCATCCATGTTAACACAACGGTCAATACACCACCAGAAGTCATCCTCCGACTCTCCCTTCCAGGAAAACACAGCAACACCTAGGGAGGAAGAAAAACCCAGCTACGGCTCTGATCGGAGGGACCTGAAGGCCAGCAGCAGACTCCCAGCAGGAAATGAGGCCTGGACTTCATACAGATCCACAACTGTTCCCCAATCCCTTCGGGCCCACCATGGCAATCACCTGCTGCTGAACCAGAGCTTTGTTTCCAGGAGCCTGTGCTCCAGGCCTGGAATGGGTCTCCTCTGGGCTACCAGAACGGTTCCCTACATGCCACAATAGTTATGATCAGCCCCCTCTCAACTCCTGCTACAGCACAGTCTTGAATGCCACAGGCACCTCTCCTACAACCGAGCATAGGGATGTGGTGGATACAGACTCTATGAGGGGTTTGGTGGATGCAGACTCTGCAGAGGGGTTTGAAGTCCTTCTAAGGGCATTGCATGACTGTAGCATGAAGTTGCCACAGCCGCCTGGCTAACTCACCCCTGCTGCAGAGTATTCAGGAGCTAAGTTACTGAAGCTCATTGTTTAAAGGTAATCAGGTCTCACTGATGCTGGCCTGGAGGGACTGAGACTCCCTGAAACATTCCTGCAGAAGTGGCTGGGAAGCAGCAGATGGGCATGGGTGAGAACGGTGTGTACAGACTCCCAGGGAGGCCGCCTGTCGTTTACCATCTCCCCACTCCTCCTGTTGGGTTTCTGGGGGCCTACACGTTACTCACCAGCCTCAGCCAAGGCGGCAGCCACCTCATTCTGAGTGGAGTAGATGTTACAAGCAGACCAGCGGCACTGAGCTCCCAGCGCACACAGTGTCTCAATTAACACCTGAGGACAAAGACAAGGCAGTCAGCCAGGAGGAAGCAGTAATGGGAATCTGAGTGCAGAGATTTTCAGCACAGAAAGGTAAATCACAGTGACTCAGTCATAGGCAAATCTGCAATGGACACACCCAGTGACGTGAATCTGGGAGCAGTCACACTGGGAAGAATACATGCAGAAAACCAAGCTAGGAAATGCAAGAATGAATGGGGATAATCTGATGGGGAGCAATTATGCATAAAGGTGCACCCTCTTATTCCCCACGGCTGAGAAAGTTCCTGAGATGACTGCAAATAATGGTGAGAAGGAAAAGTGTCTTCCCTTGCCCCACAGAACCCTGAGTCAGGGAGTACTCACCGCAGTCTGTGCTGTAATGTGTGTACAGCCCACTATTTTAGCTCCTGCCAAAGGCTTCTCCCCCTGGGCCCGTTTCCTGAGTGAAATCAGAGCAGACATGTCTGTGAAAGGAACAGAGGGATTTTAACAATGTCTGTGTGCCACCCACCTGGTGGTATGCCCCACAAAGGCCTCCTAGCCAGCTCCTTGCTCTGCTGCATTTGCACTGCACCAACTCCCTGCACAGCATACACCCAGGAATGGCATTTCAAAGCAAAGAGTTCACTGTGATGCGTGCCCTGCAGAGACCCTGCTGGATCGGCTCTATCCCCCATGGCTTGGTTAGCGTGTAGGTGGAATCTGAAGGCAGAGTCCTTTCTAGCCAATCCCCAACAAATCGCAATTTAAAATGAATGCCACAGATTTTATAAGCTCTAAATAAAAGGGAGCTGCCAGGGCCATGCTCCAAATACTGTTCTAAAAACTTCAAGTACTGAACATTCATAGGGAAGTCTGTTACAACAGTAAGGGCTTCATAGCAGCTGTGGCCAGATCCCTAAAGCCACGCACCCTGCACCATTACCATACTGTCTGCTGGAGTTTGGTCCTTCCTGATTCCTGAAGAGGATTTCCAAGGTATTTGCAGACCAGAAAGTGACCTTGTTAGGTTTATGGTACCACAAGGGAACACACTCCACCCAGGAGGCCTGGATGACTCAGCAGCCCCTTCCTTCCTTTACCTTGCTCAGCAATCTCAATCTCCCGGCGTCCAAACTCTGCTTGCTTGATGTTCTTCACGCAGAAGTTGCTGCTGCCCTTGGAGTTGGTCTGATGCTTCTCCCGTGGGGTGCCTTCTTCATCATCAGAGCTGTCTGTGTAAGATGCAGCTAAATGAGAAATAGTAGGCAAAAGGCATGAGGGCCTCAAAGGACCAACAGATCAATTGCCTCTTTGCAGCTGTATTTCTAGTTGGCTTTACTTTCCACCCGGCATGGGGCTGGACAGTTTAAAGTGAAAACAGTACAAGGAAAAGCCAATATCCAGAAATATTGTTAAACTCTAGTTAACAAGTTAGCAATTAAAAAAAAAAAAAAAAAGTCAACAGATGCCTTTACAAAATTCAAATAAGTGCCAGCATGGCCAAGGCAGTTTAGGTTTCATCACATCATAAACCCCTCTGGAAGCGGAGGCTTTTAGCTAGAAATTTCACATACATCTGCAGTTGGTCATAGTAACGTTGGAGCAGGGTTTTAAGTATACCCCGAGGAAATATCAAGGGCTATAGGCTGTACAGAAGGAATAGGACAGGGAGGAAAAGCAGAGGTGTGGCACTCTCCATCAAGGAGGAATACGTATCCTCAGTGAGTGGCACAGGCTCAGGGGGGGCACACGGAAGTGCTCTGGGTTAGAATACAGGGTAGTCGAGGGGAAAGAGACTTAACAGTGGGGGTCTACTACAGACCACCCAACCACGGGGAAGAGCTAGACCAGGAATTCTTAAGTCAGCTCACGGAGCTAGTTAGGTCAAAGGACGTGGTCATCGTGGGGGACCTGAACTTTCCAGACATCTGCTGGGAAGAGCAGTCAGCCAGGTCTGATCGCTCACATAGGTTCCTAGCCCAAATGCAGGACCTCCATCTAACCCAGGAGGTGCGCAGCCTCACCAGGGGAGATGCCTTGTTGGACCTCGTGCTAGCCACGGGTGACGACCTGGTGGGGGGCTGCGGGTGCTCGACCACGTGGGCGACAGCTATCATCGCCTGCTGGGATTCACCATCCAGTGCAAAGTGGCAAAGGCCTGCAGCAAGGCAGCAGCCCTAGATTTCAGGAGGGCGGACTTCACCGAGCTAAGGAGACTAGTCGGGGAGGCACTGAGGTCCCAGAGGGGAGGGGAGCCAGGTGTCCAAGAAGAGTGGTTGTTCCTTACAGAGACGATCCTCCAAGCCCAAAGGGAGATAATCCCAACACGGATCAAAGGGGGAAAGAGGGCGCAAAAGCCCCCATGGCTCACCAAAAGCATCTGGGAACGTCTCCTAGCTAAAAGGGAGGCGCACACCCAATGGCAGGGAGGGGCCATCCCCAGGGAGGACTACACTGCGGTTGCTCGGGGCTCCAGGGGGGCAGTCAGGAAGGCCAAGGTGGAGATGGGACTGGGACTAGCTTCCCAGATCAAGGACAGCAAGAAGTCCTTTTTTAAATACACAAGGGGCAAAAAGAAGGTACCCGGTAACGTGTGGCCTCTGCAGGACACACCAAGAAATCTGGTCGTCACACCAGATGACAAAGCTAACCTATTTAATGACTTCTTTGCCTCCATTTTCCCGAGCAGGGACCAAGTAACACCCCATCCCCCCGGCACCCCACAGGCCTCAGGGGAGGCGCACCTAGGCCAAGAGTTGGGGAGGATCTAGTCAGGGAACGTCTGGAGGGACTGGATGCATTTAAATCAGCTGGTCCAGACGATCTCCGCCCCTGGGTGCTGAGGGAATTAGCTGAGGTCATTGTGGGACCCCTGGCACAACTTTACGAGCACTTGTGATGCTCTGGTGGTGCCAGAGGACTGGAAGAGGACCAACGTGGTTCCCATTTTTGAAAAGGGGAGGAAGGAGGACCCAAGGAACTATAGGCCGGTTAGTCTTACCTCAATCCTGGGTAAGCTTTTTGAGAGAATTATCCTGGCACATGTCCACGAGGGGCCAGTGGGGGGAGGTTATGCTTAGGGGCAACCAACATGGGTTCATGAGCAGCAGGTCCTGTCAGACCAACCTGGTGGCCTTCTACGACCAGGTCACCAAATCCTTAGAGGCAGGGGTAGCAGTGGACAGAGTCTTTCTAGACTTCAGGAAGGCCTCTGATACTGTCTCTCACCCCATTCTCATTAAGAAACTGGGGGCTGCGGTGCCAACACCTACGTAGTCAAATGGGTCACCAGCTGGCTGGAGGGCCGCACCCAGAGAGTGGTGGTGGATGGGTCATTCTCGACCTGGAGGGATGTGGGCAGTGGGGGCCCCCAGGGCTCGGTCCTCGGGCCCGCACTGTTCAACATCTTCATCAGTGACTTGGACGAGGGGGTAAAAAGCA
>NW_017728934.1:1934544-1942214 GCF_001723895.1 Crocodylus porosus
GTTATTTGACCCCAGTACTCTTTCCTGCCCATGGCAGGGGGTCGGACTCGATGATCTGCTCAGGTCCCTTCCGACCCTACTAGCTATGAATTATGCAATTATGTGCCTGTGCAATTTTGCACATAAAACATATGACCATGCATAATTCTGCATAGTTTACCCCCCCACACCTCCACCTTTATGCCTCCACTTCTGCGGGGCTCCTGGCACTCCAGCCAGGAGCCCCATGTGGAGGCACCGAATGCATGGCACACAACTGGATGGCTGGTGAGTGGGGAGGAGAGCTCCTGCCTGCAGGAGGTGGGGATGGGCATGGGTTTTGTGGGTGGGAATGGGGGTGCATGGGGCCCCCCTGCCACACTCTCTCCCCTCACCCCCCATGGTGCGCAGACCCTGTTCCCACCGCCAGCAGCAGGCGTCTCCAGCTGAGTCCCAGGGGCTGCACAGGGGGGCAGGAAGCCTGCCTGGCCCAGCCCACTGACACATGCCTTCGAGCTGGACTAAACTGACTCTGTGCCAGCACATGGGGCTCACGGCACTACAGGCAGGAGCCACGTGCCATCGGGCTGGGCCGCCAGCTCAATGCCTCCACATGGAGCTTCCAGCGCTCCAGTGGGAAGCCACATGTGGGGAGGCATGCAGCCTGCCTGGCCTGATGGTGTGTAGCTCCCTCCTGCAGTCTCATGGAGTCTCATGGGCTGGCGTGAAGCCAGCCCAGTCTGGTTTGAAGGTATGCGCCAGCAGGTTATCCCAGGCCGGCTCCATGCCTCCACATGCAACTCCCGGGACTCAGCCAGAGTCATGCACTGCCGAGGGGCTCTGCCTGCTGCAGCCACGAGTACCCTAAGGGACAATGCCTGCTTCTGCTGCTGGCACCATGGGGGACAGACGAACGGATGTGTGGTGAGGGGGCCCACACCCACCCACAAACCCCACACCCACCCAGATGGGGTTTTTGCACAGATAAAAAAAAATAATAATAAAAGTAATTAACTGTGCATAATTTTGAATTTTTCCTACATAATTCCCCAGGGTGTATTTAAGGGTGATGCAGAAGAAATCAAGTAAAACCTCTATCTTCCCATCAGCTGAGAAACCGATTAATCAGAGGAACAAGTCACAAATGATTAACAAGAGACTAAGTGGGGATTCGGAGGAGAGGAGCCCTACCACCCGTACCAGAGCTGTAGCTGTCTGTGGAAGACTGAGAGATGGAGCGGGACAGGGACCTGCGGCCAGACTTGGTTGGAAACTTGGTGAATTCCTGCATGTCATCTGCAAACTGGATTTGCTGAAAGATACAAAGCAAGAAGAGTTACCGGCACACATTCACTGGAAACACCATCATCCCTTCTGCTCCATCACGGGGCACCTACTATGGTAGCGGGAGTTACGTTACTGAACAGTCCCCTGCTAGGTGGTTAATGGAACTTACAACCAGGCTTCACAAGGAGCCAGAGTTACAATTCCAGCCCCTGACTCCTTTGCTCAATGTTTCTTTTCCCTTCAGTTATTTCTTCAACAAGATGAATGCAGATTTAACCCGGGATGGCAAGTGGTGAACGAGCCCTCAGCCTGCTCCCACGAAACACCTTTAATCCTACCCCGCCTCCCCAGCTGTTCTCAGGACGAATCTTGGATCAACCCTTAAAACATGGGACTCTGGGCAATCGCCCCTAAAGCCAAGCCACAGGGCAACAAAGGCAGCAAGCGTGACACTCAAGGAAGCTGGTCATGGAAACAGAAACTTCACCCTGTGAGCTGATTTGCCTTGGTTGGGTAACAAGTGAAGGTGTGAAAGCAAACCAGATGCAGGTGAAAAGACAGCACCACGTGGAATAGTATCGTTCATGCCTCAGAAAAGCCTTCACCCCAGCAGCAAAGTCCCCAGGGAGCTAAAAATTATTTCTAAGGAGGGCCCCCATCATGAAAGCAGGAGGTGGAAAACAAAATGTCTCATCAAAACACAGTTGCCGCTGTGCTCGTTTCCAGTCCCTTCTGCTCCTGCAGATGTTTCACCTGTAACACAAGCTCTCTCCTCCAGTCTCTCTTTCCACTGCGTCTAGCGGCAAGATGCAGCTCAGGACTCTATTGCTTGCCACTGCAGTTTTATAAATCCAAGGGGTAAGGCTGAAGGGAGAAAAGTCAGGAGTAGAGTCCCAAACTTTTTCATTCTTATGGACCTACTGCATAATCAGCTGGAGAACACCCTTATCATCTCTGTGTAAGGAGCACGAGAGGCGTGAAATGGAAACCAATGCAGCTTTGGGGAAGTGTTTGAAAACCATCTAAAAATGGAAAATAAAGCTACTATTTACTGCAACTTTAAAGCCAGTTTTCCACTTCTACATGTTACAAAGCAGTTGCACATAAAAGATAAAGCTCCCAACCAGCAAAAAGCTGCTCTGGTTTTGTTTTCATCTTTGCAGCACAGGATTTAATCACACCATTTAAAATCCCCAGTACTGAGTTAAAATGCAAGCCCAGCAACCCAGGGCAGAGTCCAGTCAGGAGAGAGCCCTGAAGAAATCAACAGTTGAAGGAGTACTTCGTCCAAGGTGACTCAACCCAGAACAAGTCTGTGCACCACTGAGTCCCCATGCTGGATGGCTATTACGCTATCATGGCTGTTCAGACTAGTGGGCAGCTGCGTCGCCACCACCAGTGGAAAAAAATCCCAGGAAATACTGCTAAACTGAGTTTACAACCATTTTAGCCAGGGGATGGCAGATAGACATCTCAAGAGTTCAGATAACCCCACGATGTGCATGGCATAAGTATATCAAGAGCCTGGAAACTACTGACAATAGCAGCAACGGTACATGCTGCTGTTGAAAGGTTTGTGGCTAAATGATTCAGCAGGGCTCCTGATTAACATCTGAGCTGTGGTAAGCAACTCTCGTGGTTTGTGGCAGGGACTAAGGGGAGGTAAAGAAGTCCCAGCTGGCCCAGGGAGCAAGGGGCCAGAAGGCCCAGAGAGAGAACAGAGGGCCTGGGGAGCAGGTAGGGCCAGGGTGCCCATAGGTCTCACTGGCCTAAGAGTGGAGCTAGAGCTCAGGAGGGGCCAAAGGCCAAGAAGGGCCATAGCCAGAGACTGGTGGGGCTGGAGAGCGCAAGGGCTTTAACTGGCCTAGGAGTGGGTCCAGGGTCTAAGGACTGAAGGCCAGGAGGGCCACTGCTAAAGACCAATGGGACCAGAGTGCCCATAGCCCAGAGAGGAGCTGGTAAAAGGAAGAACAGAGCCTGGAGTCCATTGCTGTAGTTATGACTTGATTACTATGTGTGACATCTGCAAGGCATGGCTGTGGAGACTGGGGAGGATGGAGCCCACACAACTAGCCCTTAAGGCAGAGAGTGGAGGCATCTGAGCTCAGGAGTGAGCGATCAGGTTTGGGAAGCCCTGGGGCAGACTCCCTTTTTCTAAATGATAAATACATCAAGGCATGGCAGGCGAGAGGACGGGGGATTGCCCCAAAAAGTGAAGTTGACAAGGACTGAGGGGGCTCCAGGGGCATCATGGCCACGTGGGACCCTTTTACAAGTAGGACTATCATAGTGAGGATGAAATCCCCCAGCCAGGTTTGTTCTTCCCAGCTTCAGAGAAAGGCAGATCTTCTGACACATTTGCTGGCAATACCACCCAAGCTGGCTCTTGAAACAAAAGACCAAAGTTGCTGAGGTCCACAAAGCTGGCAACAAAGCACCTGGTACATATCGCTGACACTCAAGAGAGAACTGCTTTAGGACCCCTCATCTCCAGCAAGACAGAATTGCCCTCTGAGGGAGGCTGAGTTTCAAATCCCTCAGTGACAACAATTGTTTCAAGCCAACCAGCTCCTGTACTGCAGGCATAACTGGAGGTTTTCCATAGACATTAACAACATGCCTCATTCACTGAAGCAATGACACATCGTTGGGTGGTATCAAGGGCTGCTGAGAACCACAGCATGATCCAAATGGCTGAAATACTCTCTAGGTCATTTGTGACTAATCCTCTCCATCGCCCCTAAAGGGAACTTAGAGGCTGGAACCTATTGTTCAAGAGAAGGATGGTCCAGCAGTTACGGACTAACCTGAAACTTGGGAAACCTGGCCCACATCTCTGGTCTCTGTCACCTGAATGACCTTGAGATGGGACCTTCAGCCTTGTCTCACAGCCCTTATCTGTACAGCACTGATAATGCCCTTCCTTACCAGTCATGAACACATGTCAGAAGTGTGCACCATCCCTGGTTCCCATGAGCACAGTGTATAAACACCAGTTTTCAATCAGTTTGTCCCACAGCCCATGTGCAACTGGGATTTGCTAACGCCCCCAATTTAAAAACCAGAAAAAGGCACAAAAGGCCAAGTACTAGTAAGATTACATACATTACACCAAGGGTAACCACGTAAGTGCCTTAGTCTAGATCAATCTCCAAGGTCAGTCGTGCAGAAAAAATTAGCACACCTCATCTGCCACTTCTGCCGCCCCCCCCCCCCCCCCCCCCCCAGTCATCAGGTCTACAGTTATCCCTGCAAGTTTTTAACCTACACTGCACACATGCACTCAGGAGCTGTGACAAACACAGGCGTATTAACCACAGCAACTGTTTTTCCTAACATAGTCCCAGCTTCAGTGTTGGTGGACAGGGCTTCTATTCACATGAAGTACATGTCTACTTGAAGTGCCAGGGCCAACTGTCCAACCGAGCCTGCTTTAAAGCTATGATTGCAAGGGTAGCTCTTTCTTCTGTCTGCTCTTCCTTATCAGCTTTGTTATAGCTTGGTATCTTGTTTCCAGAAAAGACTTCCGGGCACACCATGTGATATGTATTGCAGCAAAATGAATCTGGTTTACTCAAGTGGTTACATACAATTCACAGGTATAGTTTTGCAACCGTTTTACACTTTTATGTAGGTGGAAAAACCATCAAGAGGCTATGGCAAACTACAAAGTCCTATAGTATATGGTTACTGAAAGATAACGAGCAGGCAGAATCAGTTTACTCCGGGTCCAGGTCAGGCCTGCTGGCACGCTGACAATCAGATGTTGATGCATACACTCAATCTCCAGCCCAAGAACAATTTCTGGACTCTGTTCATGGCCTGTTGCCTGTAACAATTTTCCTCCAATCACCTCAAGAAAACCGCACACCTTCAAGGAAGATTGGCAGGTGACCGGAGTGGTATTCACATAAAGCACTGTTGACGTATCTTCTCGAGAAAAGATTAGCAGCTTTAGAAATTCCAGGTCCCCACTTCCTCCCATGTTCAAAGAAGGAGGGTGTGTACATGGCACCCAATGCTATTAAAACAATTTTCAAATGTTAGCTTAGGAATTTTCTTAGAGCAAGTTAAAGGTGGGGGAGGCTTTCAGGGCTGGAAACATGGAGGAGAAAATAAAAACGCGAACTCTGTGGAAAGGATAGGCAACTGCTTTATTTCACTAGTCGCGGCCTCGCTGGTCCTTGACCACGGTGTCCCAAAGTGTTTGCCCAAATATCCTCTGAGCTCGCTGGAACTGTGGCATGGGAACATACGCAGCCAGGGCAAATCCTCCTACTCCGAGACTATTTTAAATCAAACCTTCTTCTGAACAAACGGTCTCTTGACGAAAACTTGCTCTGGAGTCAACTGGTGGCAGGGCAGGAGATGGACTCTCACTAACTCACCCAAATCCTTTTCAATGCCACCATTACCTGGATGATGACCACCCTCTGGTCACTCCTTGCACTGCCCTCACCGGCAATTCTTTCAGCTGGGTCCTGAGCAAATGCCAAGACACAAACCCCTTGGAGAATAAATGTGACACTTGCATCAAGAATTTTTTTCAGTTCTATAAAGGGGAGTTTGGATCCAGGCAAAATTGGTTGCTAAAGAAACCAAGTGCTGAATTAACCACAGTAATCCCTGCGCCAGCTTTAACGCAGCTCATCTGAACTCTGCAGCTTAGCAAAATCTGCCCTGTCTAAAAATATTATCAAACCCTGCAAGCAGCTTACTAATCAAATGAATGATTCCAGCATTAAACCTCCTTCAAACCCAGCCTGCAACAAACTAACAGGATATCCAGACTAGCTAAGAAGGGAGGGGAAAAACAGTCTACCCAAACCAGGGCAAGGGACCAATCTAACTGCATGCTCAGTGATGTCCTCCACTTAATACCATCCATTCAACTTTGTTGATGTGCTGGGCTCTCTAGCTGGCATTAAGGAGAAAATCCTTGTTGTAATCCCTCAAACTCCAATTACATACTGACTGCAGGGTCCCTCCCTGCCCTGCACGGCTGTGGAATGCAACCACCCAGACAGTTTCCCTTGGATGGGCTAGGTTACCTAATACAGCTCGCAGCCAGCTAGTCTAGCTTTTCCCAGGAAAGGTTGGGAACAAGAGCTATTCACCTTATCGCTAGGGTGACCAGCACTGAGAATCCAAGGCCAAAAGCAATCATTAAAAAGTCATCTTTTACTGGGAGCCAAAAACTTCACCCTGCTGGAAGTTTCCTTTTCCACTTGGGTGGAGCAAATCATTTCATAGCAAAGAAAAATATTTTTGATCCCAGCGCTTCGATGCACAAGTACGCAGAGCAGCCCAATACCTTGCTTTTGCACAGACCTTCCTACAAGGAGCGCCCAGGCAGCTCTTGACAAATGAAGGTTAGGGTTGCCTTCACATTGCAAGAGAGAAACTGAGGCAGGGAGAGGGGAAGTTCCTCAGCAAGTCAGTAGCAGAATCAGAGCTAGCACCTACACTTCCAGTTACAGTCCAGTTGTGTAGCCCACTGAACAATACCCTTGCTGGGTCATTATTTCTGGCAGTATTTGGAATGGCTAAGGCTGAAACAGGATGTACTTGGGACTTTGTGCTGTACTAACCATGGTTCCCACGAGGCATTCAGAAGTCCAACAACATTCCTGGGCCTGCAACCACCACCGGCAGATTCAAATGCAGAAGTAGGGCCTTTCACTTCAGTTATGCTTGTCAAATGAATGGGACATAATCTCCAAGAGAATTAGTGTGACCCCACTGTAATTTCAAGCAGTCCCACTGCTTCCCAGTAACAGCTACCTACTTGTAAGTCAAACAACGTGTGTGGCATTTAGCTTGCTCATGCAGTGGTAGGAGAGAAATCAAAGACACTGTGACCTCTGCTGATGCAGAATTGTATCCTAAGAAGGACTGCAAAGTCAAGATGACCCACCCAGCCATTAAAGAAAATCCAAGTCAGCTGTGCTCTAGCTCTCATATAGAGCCAGCTCAAATGCACACTTAATACATAGCTTCCCCTGCATGGATGGCCCACAGCCTGGGGGTCATTCAACCAGCACTGCAATCGGTGACACGCCCATAGTGAGTAATATGTCATTAGTCTTTAATAAATATAGCAAAAGCAATGCAAGTAACTTCTATACCTGGACTGGTAAGCTCCCCTAGCAGTTTCACATGATTGCACTAATTGAACAGTGACTCATGCCACATACAGAACCCATTCTTCCAGCAACACAATCTAGAGCAGCGGTTCTCAACCTTTGTCGTACCAGGACCCATTTGCAAAGATCAATGGCCAGTGCCCAACCCAGCCCCCTGCCCTGTTGCAGCCTTGGTGCCTGGCCATCTGGCCACATTCCCCCAGTGCCAGCAGGCACCTGTCCCGTTCCCCCCACCCCCTACACACACACACACACACA
>NW_017728934.1:1942314-1953256 GCF_001723895.1 Crocodylus porosus
CCCCTGCCCCCCAATATGCTTACCTTCATCCAATTGCTGGGGCTGCTCCCACAACCTTTCCAGCCTGTAAGGGGGAACCCAAACTTTCGCACGTTTTTCTGGCACTTGCTCACAACCCTCTGAAATATTCTTGCGACCCACTTTTGGGCCATGACCCACAGGCTGAGAACCACTGATCTAGAGTAAAAGCCTGCATGGGATACAAAGGCATCTGGATTTTGCCCCAATTCACAGCTGAGTTTGACATTTCCCTAAAGGTATGAGGGACATTACGGGGATTCAGGAAAGAGATGCCCCTCACATGAGCTGTTCTTTGTAGCTTCTGGGCCCACAGTGCTTAGGAATGGCAGGGGGCACCCAGGTTGCCCATGGCCCCTGAATACTCTGGAACTTGAGAAAAAATCCAAACACATCCCTGAAAGCATCAATTCAAGCAAAAACCATTCTTCAGTTCTTAATGCCTAATAACCAGCAGTTTCAGTTCACAAGGGAGAAAAACTGCTGGATGACCTCACTGTAGGGGAAAACACCTGGCCTGTGTCCAGCGCCATGTTAGAAATTTCCAAAAGCACTTGCTAAGAGGAGAGTTGGCAGGAAATGGGAGGGGGGGAGTGCAAGAGGGGACGACGGGGCCAGTCTTTGAGCAGGGAACATCCTTTAATACCTACTTCCTATGCACAAAACAAACTGCATCATGCTGGGCTGTATTAGTAGCTGAACAAAAAACTACGGCCATGCAGTCCAGAGTGCATTTCTTCCATGCGCTCCCCAACTAACCCGGCTCCTTTGCAGTTAACAAACCAGAACAGGAATCCCAGCAGGCCCAAACCCACAACAGCTGAAAGCAGGAAGCGTAACACTAATGCCTCCCTACTCAAGCTTTGCCCTGGGGCAGCGAGGTGTTCCTGCTCAATGCAGCAAGAAAAAGTCCCCTGCTTCTCACTCATCAGCCCTTCAGGGCCGTAAGAGCTACAGAGAGGGGGGCTTGGATTCATTTGACTCGCATGCTTTCAAAATGGCTGTCTAATCTTCAACATTTAAAATACTGCCCTGCCCTCCATTAGCCAGTGTGCAGCCATATCACAGAAAGATGCTTTTTAAACAACCAATATGCAGTACCACCCCACAGCGCACGCACAAATTGTTTTGTTGTTGCATGCCGGATGGCCCAGATAAGCACCAACGGGGAAAGAAAGGTTTCCTTCAAAATGTTAACATGAAAAAAAATCTAAAAAGCCAAGGGATTTTACCATGTGGTGAAAAGCTTTATGCTTCCCGATGAGGGCGAGGTTTATGGACCAAATCTGGCAACCAAAATCTTTGTCACCAGCAATTCTACACAGACCAATTTAGCGGTTAGATCCCGGGATGAGAACGAGAAATGACTCCTTTTTGACTGGGGAATAGAGATCAAGCGATTCAGATGCAAACGTGGAACTTCAAAGATGTCTTACTGAACCACCTGTCAGCCTGTAGTCGCAACAGGAGCGCTCTGTATACCGGGAGCAGGAAGATTGCCGGTGTCCCCACCAAAAACAGAGCACACCTTCCCAAGAGAGCTCTCTCACTGCCTGAAAACCAGACACTTCACTGGGAGGAAGCAATGCAACATGTTGAACATACAACTCCACGACCTCCTGTCCCAACAGAGGAAAAAGAAGTAACCAAGAGTGCAAGCCTGATCCTCTGGAGATGGCAGAAACCAGGCAGTGGGGAGATTAGACCTGCTCCGAGCAACCTGTTCCCTTCATTTAGTGTCCTCTCCCTTACAATGACTCTAGGGGCTCTCGGTAACACTCTGCTCTTCTGGCCATATCCATAGTGACTACCCTTCTCCTTCAAAGCTGCAACCTGCTCTTTTAAAACTTGGTGCTTTCTCACTCCAAAACAGGGCTTGTAACAGACTAAAAAAAACCCCAAACTACATTTGTCTTCTTTGCTGACACCAAGTCCAGCCATGAGATTAGAAAAATGCAGATCCAATGCTGCAATTCATATTTACGAGCACCGATTCTCACAGGCCTGGAGAATCAGTCATGAAAAACTACTGCTACCGTCAGTGATCAATTATTCCACAAAAAAAGACAGCTTCCCCAGCAGGACTTCCTCCTGGGAGGCTGGAATTGTTTTCTCATAAGCAGCCGGCTCCCGCCACGCTTGTGAGCTCAGGCATTTTTAAACCACAATTGTTTTAATTCACTTATTTTTGGAAGCCGGTCATAGTGTTTATTAAACATAGCTGCAAGCAGGGAGGGAAGAAACATTCAGGCTCCTGAAGAGTCGTCTCGCAGGCTGAGATCAGGGGGCAGCTTTTTTCTAGGTCAAAACCAGGAGCTGCCTAGCAGGTTAATTCATGGCCAGTTCCCTCCACCCAGGGAGATGGGTCAAGCCAGGGAGTCCTCCGACTTAGGACACAATTGGTTCCTGAAAACTGCATCTTAAGTGGAAACACTGTAACTAGGAACCAATTGTCCCACAAGAAACAATGTTATAGGTGGGGGATGAGTTCCTGAACCAGGGCCCAACACCCTATTTTCACCAAAGATACCCCAGAATTTTGTCCTCAATCAATTATAGATGAGTAATATAGCTACATTGATGTATTTATATTATAAATAGTAAACATATTGATTTGGAAGGACTTCTTTGAGGTGACTGCAGGCCTTTTTGAAGGGCTCTTGTCAGGACTCTTGGCTGCAGGTTTTTCTGGAGTCTTGTCTGCTTTCTTAAAGAAAGCGTCCAAGGACGTTTGGCCAGATGTTCTCCAGGGAGGTGGGCGACGCAGCAAACTCGCTCGCTGGCGTGGCGTCGCAGCGGGTCGAGCGTTGCCAAGTCAAAACTGACGTCAGAAAGTCAAAACTGGTGTCAATTTATAAACGTTGCAAGTGTGAAATGTTGTAACTCGAAACATTGTAAAGCGAGGACTGCCTGTACACCAGAGTGACTGTTACTCAGGCTGCAGATCTGAAATCACCCTAACTCCATGTCTAATGATGGCCCATTTAAACTGGCACTTTACGAAAGAAAGTCCTGGCATGTCCTCCTCTATGCCAGGCAAAGCTCAGCAGCTCAGGCTATAGCTGTTCCTCGGTAATGCCTACCCATGCCAGAGAACCCCTCATGTCCAAAGCAATTCATTAAAGAACAGAGCCCACTGCAAAGCAGAGGCACACAGGTGAGCCCCCTGCCTCGTGCCCAGTCCTCAGAAGCATCTGCATATTATAACATCACATACAGGCCGCAAAAGGGACCAGTAGCTTTGCGCAGCTGCAACATCCTAAACCGATGCCTCAGTGGTACCCTGCCATGGCACCACTACTTAATAAAGTTCAACGTCTAGCTCTTCCAGGACTGCTGGCATCAGGAACAGGAACTCCAGCTGACCCCCCTTTTGTCCGTGCTGGAGGGAGATGTGAATGGATGGCAACTCTATTCAGCATCCACAAAGGTGGTTTAGTGGAAGAACAGCAAGTACATGAGATGTTGCTTTGCTTTGCTGTGCCAGGGCTGTTCCTTACCAACCCTGTTTCCAGCACTGCTTCACTGCCCCCCTTTCCCTCCCCTCCAAATCTCTCAGGAGGCCTCCAGTTTGTTAGAAAGCTTTAGGCTGCCTGCGTGTGCCCTCAGACCAACTCTGCCCCACTTCTGCTGCTGGGGTTAGCTGCTCCCGTTTTCCCAAAGGGAGGAACTGGCCAGTCTTTTTTGGTGTCTGGGAATGCTCTGTTCAAACGCAAGCACTGTAGCCAAAGTGAGCGACTCTGGACAGCAGGGTTTGCAATCAAGGGTCTAGTTGCCCTACACAAGAGCAGCAGAAGTGCTAGCCCTAAGGTGCAAGTGCTATTTGTGAGATCCAGATGTTTAGCCCAAGGTCTCCTTTCTTTGAGGCTACTAATTATCGCTGTAGCCAAAACGAAGACCTTCATTACCGTCTGCAAGACGCGGGGCACTGGATCCAGGGCAGGAATTCAGGCACGTTGTTAGAACTTCGCTGAGATCTTAACACAATTCCCAACCAGGAAATAAAAGGCTTTAATATCCTGATAACATAAACCTGATCAAATGCTAAAGCGTATCTGGATTCCTCAAGGTAAGAGGGAACTGGTAAAAACACTAAAGTCCTTGCTGGCTTCACAACGAGGGCAAGGACCTTCACAAGAAACTGAATGCAGCAAAGAAGCAGCCTTTTGAAAGGAGCAGGCAAGTTACAAAGGTTAATGGGATAGAAAAAGCCTCTGGTTAGTAGTTGTCGTGCAAGGATCCCATGAAGGGTTGGTTAAGGGAAAAACAAACAGAACACAACATTAAATAAAATAAATGCGATGTTACGGGTCTGGCTGTTAAACAGTAACTGGGAACAGTAACTACAGCCACATAAATACCTTGGGGTCAAAGGTGGCAACTCCCTCCCAAGGAGCACAAGGGCAAAGCTTTGGCGAGAGCACACACCCAGCCCCTGGCCTGCGGGCCAGACTTTAAAGCAGGGGACTGCACCTTCTAGCAGGCAGAGGCACCTAATATTTTTAAGGCTTGGGCCTCCGAAGTTAGACTCCCAGGCTGAGATATTCAAGGAGACTAAGCCCCTGTCTACATTCAAAGAAAGGGGTTAATTAACAGCACTCATTTAAAGTGGTTTAGTTAACTAAGTGCAAGCCTGGGGCTATTCCTCATCTGATTTTAGACAGGCTCTGAGTGCATTCTCTTTAACTAAGCTGGATTTTCCACGAAGGTACATGAGTCCATAGTCAAAGGCTGGAGGCAGTTGAATTTCAGTGGGAGTTGAACACGTCCCTTTGGATCTTTTCAAGATCCCAGGCCTAACCAAAACAGCCTGCTCTCAAAGAAACATGTGCCACCGAAACCAGTGGAAGGAGAGATTTCAGCACCCCGGCACGTATGAACTATTTAGGTGCCTTTCTTTAGAAACCCACATTTGAAAGTATCGGCCCTTATGCACTAATGCTGAGAGCGAAGTAATGTCAAGTAAGGGACTTAAAGGATTTAAGTCGCTGCTCTGATGTCGAACAAGCCACAGAAGTTTTATTCCTGTTCCCCACTGATTTTATGGTTCAGAGCAACCTTCAAGATAAAGGGGGCCAAGAAAGTGTGCTCCAAGCACCAGCAATGGGGGGCTGAGGTCCTTCTGTATCTGAGCTGAAGAGGTCATGCTTGCTCTCTACCAAAGGGAGGTATTTTCCCCAGCCATTTCCACTGCACCATGCATGTATTTGGTTGCATCAGTGCACCTTCCAGACAGGGAAACAGCTGCAACAAGCTTAAGAGACTTGCTCAAAGTCACACCGCTACTCAGGACTCCCAAATCCCAGCCCCTTGCCTCAATACACAGCCCTGCAGTTACTCAAAGAGACTGAGTTAAGTTAGCTGTTGCAACAGTTACTGAATGCTGACCTCTGGGCGGCAAATTTTATGAAAGTAGCATTAATGCAATTTTAAGTATTTCATTTAGGACAGCTTTGAGGATCATTTGCCTAAGGCTGCCAAACCTGCTGCACCGCGTTCACTATGATTTTTATTCAGGCTGGATGGCGATGGCAGTTTGGAATGAGACCAGAATACTGCAGATCGGCACCTAAGTAGGGAGTGTCCTTAAAAGTCACTGCTGGAGGAGATTAAAACTTAGTCGAGGCCCTTTCTGGCTACCACGTTATCATTTTTTGGTTAGTTTTCAAAGTTTTTTCTGCTTGGAGATCCAGCACATTGAGTCTGGGCTTCCCTAGTTATGTTGAAGGATTCCCCTTAAAGGAATCAGAGAGATGGTTGAAGGTTTAACGGAAGTGCCTGGGTGACTGAATCTTTAACACAAAGAACTTTTCTCCCAAGTGATATTAGGCACTAGAACTTAGACAGGAATACCGTGAATAAGTCATTTCCTCTCTAAAGTAATGGTGTCTGCTATGCTCGGTCACAAAGTCTTATGGGGGGGGGGAACTTAAATGGAAGACATGTAGAAAGTTTTGCTTTAACTTTTCAGACTTATTCTTTGCACTGCAGTAGTCCTAGAAATATCACTTATGGACCATGACTTAATTGCCCTAGGTGCTGTACAAACACAGGGGAACTAAGAAAAAGTCCTCACCTGAAAAATTCTCTCATACATTATAAGAGCAGAAATCACCTCTGAGACAGAGCACTACCCAAAAAAAAAAAATACCTACAAAAAAAACCTCTGTGACAGCTCTGAAATGAACACTTATCCTGTAGGACCTGAATGGCATGGGGATCAATAAGCGGATCCTTGCAATACTCCAGTGTTATCTCTTATCCCATGATCAACAAGAGAACAAAGATGTGCACCTGAAAGGGAAACGAGACAAAGGCCCTACACACAACTGACTTGGCTTTAGTTATTTACGTCTTAATGGGCACCTGTACTATAATTGCAGCATGTCAGGGCAGACTCGATTAACCAAGCTATTGTGGTAATTACCGCACTCCAGCGTCACATGTATTAGTGTCCCCATGTTGAAAAATGGTGGTGGGGACGCTTTAACTAAAGCTCGTTTGATGAGCTTTAAAGTGCTGCCGCTGCCACGTTCAATGCAGGACCGCTGATGCATGAGACGCTATGGGCGCTTTAATTAGAGTGACTCTTGGAGCATGTGTATAAACGCCCAATGCGTTCATACACACGCTCCAATAGAACCAAGGCATTATTCATTCATACACAAAGCGTCTCTCCCACAGAAGCCTGTCACAGCACAATAAGCTCAAAGCCTCCAGCAACGTAGTCCCCAAAGAGAAGAGCCACTTCGCCCTAAGACATTAAACGCTCCTCTGGTGAAAGCTGAGGCTGCTCCCCAGCTGGTAGGCCATCAGCACAAAGTTCAGGCAAAGGCCCTTCTCCAGTGTAGAGTACTCATCCAACCATATGCTCCAGAGGGTGAGAGAGTGGCATTTAATTCCAGATCCGTGCACCTGACCGACTGTGGAGAGCTACCCCAGACAACTTCAATCCATGGCTGCATTATGGCAGGAACACTAGCTCCCCGGACACTCCCTCCACCATCCAGTACCAACCATGAAGTCAAACCTGTTTTTCTCCCGAGGGGGGCTTGAGTCCATCTTGCTTAGTCCTTCGGATCTGGTATGGGTTTCCCCAGCATTCAGGCTGCTGAATCTGGAACAAAGCCTAGGCTTTCCCTCTCAAAGCAGCAACCACATTTTATAGGAACAAATCAATATATTTACCCATTTAATTCAGTGCAGCAAGTTTCCAGTGATTCATCACACCTGTTCTTGTGCCTCTAAGTCGATCAGTGGGTTATACTAGACAAGAGGGAACTTCAGCAAGGGCAATGCTCCTTGGTGCCACAGACATAAACTGGTCGTATAAAGCAGCTACTTGCTCTGGTCTGGATTCTGCTTTCAAGGAAGTACTGTACTGTACACTGTCTATACCAGTTTCTAGTGGGGTAACCACATAATCCACCCGGGGCAATTTCCAGCAGTGTCACCATGTCTTTGAATAGCAGCCAGAGCCTCTCCCCTATCACCAAGTGAAAACAAGCCCAACTGCAGATCAAATTGAATTTGCTCCCTTTATGGCTTCATTGGGGTGAATTGAGTAATGGAACCAACCAACCCCTGCTGTCAAATCAACTGACGCTAGGTTAACACCACGGGAAGGATACGTGCACTATTAGAGAAGAGCCTTTAAGAAACAAACCAGTGCAAGAAGTCCAGAGTAAGTCTTAGTCCTAGATGGAGTTCAGGACCCTCACATCCTGCCCAAAACACTGCTCCTACATCAGTGCCTTAGACTTTGGGACAGCGCTTTGAACAGCGAGAGTTCAAGGAAGAACAAGTGGTTTCTGACACCTCCCACACATTGCTATCAAATGTCTTAGCGTGTTCAGGTATCCAGGTTGTAGCTATACTGGTCTAGAGGCTAAGGGAATCAAAAAATATATCACCTCTGCCACGAGTTATTAGACCAACTAGGTATTTGCAAAAAAAGTCTTTATTTGCATGCTTTCAGGCATGGGCACCCTTCATCAGGCATAAAAGATTGCAAAGGTTGCAGAAGTTCTCCCAGGTAGAAATGAAAATCAAAACATGAAATATGAATTTTCATTTCCACCTAGGAGAACTTTTACAATCTTTGCAATCTCCTATGCCTGATGAAGGGTGCCTGTGCCCAAAAGCTTGCAAATAAAGAAACTTTTTTGCAGACATCTAGCTGGTCTAATAAAAGACATCACACCTCTGCCACGGGTTTTGATTCCTTAGTGTGTTCAGAACTTCAAAAGTGAAAAACTGGGCACCCTATGTTGCCACATGCACGCTGTTCTCCGAGTCATCTGGAATGCCCATCCTGACTGAAGGGGTGTAGGCTGGCACCTGTGGTCATTAACATTCAATCTGGTACGTGGAAAGGCACCATGTCACAAATAATGAGGTCCCTGCAACTGGTCTAGAGCTGCTTTTAGTGCTGGGCAAACTTCTTTCGATACATGCTCTTCCAACCACAACTGCTCAGGATGGGGAGGAGCTTTACGTGCGACTCAGTCTCAGTTTATGAGTCACGCATAAGGCTACTTGTAGCAGGCCATCAAGTTATTTGTCCGACCACGTCAGCAGCTAGACCTTTGAGGCATGTGCCATTAATCACAATGTCTGGTGGTTCGCTTAAGAGGCTCTAGCACCACCAGTCTGCTCGCTGCCATTTGGCTAGGACTATTACTAAGACACCATTACAGACCATCATGTCACCTCCTTCTAAACCTGCCTATACAGCGACTTGCCTCCGCATACTGTCAGCCATGTGTTGCAATTCCCCACCTGCTGGAAACAGCAAGCTGGGATGATTCAGTCAGTTAGGCCCCTTCAACAGGAGAGGAAGGAGTTATCAGGTGTCCATTTTATCCTCTCCCCGTTGCCATACATGGGCCCTATAAGTGCACCAAGAGGAAGACTGAGGCCACGCTTTATGTATACAGTCACCAGCTCTGAGTCCAATAGGAACTGGCAAGATGCTCTCATTCCAGACATGCCCAGCCTGGAATTAATCCTCTCCCTGTGGTGCCGGAGAAGAATGTGCGCTACTTTGATCCCAAGTTTTGATGGGGGGGTGCTGCTGGAAACTGCTCAAAGCAGACGCAGGTAGCACACTTCCACAGCACCCAGGTCCTAGCCTCTCCAAAAAAGGAAAAAGCTAATGTCAGCTTTTTGAGATGCTGTAAAGGACACTCCTGCGTGGCTCTCAGGCAGACTAATCATTTCCCCTATCCCAAAAGGCTGGGAGAACGCCAAATCCCCCGTATTCACAGGCAGGGACCTGCACAGCTGCAGCCTTCCTCCGGCATTTATGAATTAAACAATCACCTTGCTACAAGCCAGGGGGGCCGTGAGACCTGCCCGGTTGTTCGAGGCGACTGGCAGGCAGCGCTCGGACACTGTCCACCTCCCCGGCAGCCGCAGGACTCGGCCTGCCTTACAATACTGCCTATTTGACTAATCAGAACATTGTGTCCTTGGCCAGCTAAGTCCTCGCTGTTACCAACCTGAAGTAAACAGATTCTGCAGCAGCAATGAGCCCGTTACCAAGGTCACAGTATTGATCAGAAAGGGTAATTAAAATGCACAGTTCAACTGACCCGATGCGACAGGGCTGCTGGGTGGCCCCCGAGCGGCGTGAATAGCTGCAACATCCGTGTCCTGCTTTCTCCAAGCCAATTCCCACCAGACTCCAGAGCGGCAGAAGCTGCCTTCCCGGCGCACAAGCATCCTTCACTTCAAGTGGAATTTGTGATGACAGTCCGAGTCCCGCTCCAATCTCCCACCCACGGCCTGACAGGTCCCAAATCACTTTTCTGTTTGGCTTGGGTTCCTCGCAGCACTTTCAACTTCCTCAGCTAGCACACGCCAACGCCAGCCCAGCAGCAATGCTGAGCTCTGGCATACTGGGCTACATTTAGGAAAAGGGGCACCTCTCAAAACACTTAACCAAAGTTTCACTAAATATGGGCTGAGAATAGGCAAACCTCCATGAAGCACAGCCGTGCTTATGAGGGAACAGTTTACAGACTAGAGGCCTGGTGGCTCCTCTCAACGTTAGCATAGTTCAGACCAGCCCAATGCTGGTCTCGAATATGGAGCTAGTACTTTCCCACCATCCAAATTACTCAGGGTCACCCCTCTGCTCTGGGACAGGTTTTTAAGGTTTTTCTGCTCTCCATTATGGAGTGCCCTTTGAATACAAGAAGTGTTGATGGCTATCCTGTCTCTAACAATTTCTCCTTGCACATCTACAGGGGACAGGACAAGTACTAATAGGCTTGAAGTGCAGCAAGACAGATGCAAGTTGGACATTAGGAAGAACCAACTATGCAGCTGGGAAGCACTGGAACAGATGCCCCAGAGGCTACAAAACTTCTAGCACTGGAAAATGTTAAGTGCAAGTTAGAAACACATTTAGCTGGAACAGTTTAGACCAGGAAGGCCAGCCTTTCTGGCAGCCCATTAGCCCCCCATATGCCTCAAGTGCCACTCCAGTCACCTTCCTCTGTCTGATCTGCTGCTGTGCCTTCTGCTCCCTGCTCAATTTTTTTGCTGCTCTTTCTGCTTCCCGCCATATCTGCTGCTGTACTGCCAGTCCCCTCCCCGGTCTGCTGGCAGGCTGCCCATGCTACCCCTAAACCCCTGGTTTAGAAAGCAACAATCATGCATTGTTAGATGATCTCCTCTGCTCTCTTCAGGCCATTACATCTTTGACTCTACAGATGCTCAACTGATCAAAGAGCTTAAAAGAAGCGCAGCAACCCTATCGTAAAAGTGTAACATCTTATGCACAGAAAACTTTGTAAATATACTAATACATAGCGAGCCATTTACAAGTCCTTTATTAAATGTTCTGAGACTGGCAATCAGGCCATACATAGTTCTGCTCACCTTTGCTTAACAAAAGTAATTAATAAATCCATTG
>NW_017728934.1:1953356-1968309 GCF_001723895.1 Crocodylus porosus
GCTCTGGACAGCAGATTCCAAAGGACACATGGAGGAAGAACTGCGAGCAGTGTGGAAAGAGTAGACTCAACCACTGGACTCCGGCTTGGGCAACGGGGGAAGAAAGAACTGTCAGGAGCATGAAGAAATTGTTCTAGCCTGCTCCATTCTGCAACACAGCCTTCTTAAATAAACCAACCTTGCCATCAGCGGATCTCCTATACTTGGGAACAAACACCACATGCGCTTCTTTAATCTTCCTTTAAACCATCTTCCCGTCAGGAACAGCCTAGGAGCCTCCAAGGAGCCTCGCAGGTAACAAGGATGGGACAGACGGGCACACCTGCACCTTTCAGAGGCATTGTAACTGCAGGATCCTACTCATCTGGAACTGGCTATGAAACAACACAACTCCAACAGGGTCTGCAAGAGCAGGTCCTAGGAACCAGGAAGCTGACGGAGAATGTTAACACCCTTCGAGGACCTGAAGGCGAGACACCCTCAGGCTGCAAACTCTGACCACAGGAGTCTGTGCAGACAAAACTGGTGGTTTTAATATATGGCCTCTCACTCCAAAGAACCCGTGTCACTCAGATGCCAGAGGTCCTCATCATTCTGGTTCTCCACGTCAGCCAAGAGCCCTCTCACCCAGGGCTGTAGAGTGCCCTCAAGACCTTTGCAGACCAGGCAGGCTGATGATATCACTTCTTCCTCTTGTATTATTACTAGAACACAGGGATAAGTCTCCCTTACAAAGGATCAAAGGCTGTTACCATGCCCAGGTAACTGTACACCCCCTCAAGACAGGTAAAAGGCTCTGCACAGCATCCTGAGAACAAACAGAGCTGAGAGTAGAGTACCGGGGGACCAGTGAGATCCTGACCAATTTAGATACATTTGTTGGTAACTTGGAAAGAGAGGTTTAATGACATTTACCTCTACTAAATACTAAACCCCAAAGGATGGCAAATACCAGTTGGTAGAAACAGAGAATCCTTGTGAGGTCAAACATAGAAAGAAGTTAAGAGAATGGGATTTAATTTAGAAGAGTGCAGTTAATGCACATGGTAAAACATAATCCAAAAATACAGAACTACAATAAATATAGAAACCTGGAAAGCCACAACAGCAAAAGAGACTTAAGGGTGGATGGCAACAAAACGTGAATCTGTTGTGCAAGACACCAGTAAGATAATTCCTGGCCTTGTACAAGAGAAGCATCTCAGGATAGACATGAAGGTGACAAAGTCTCCGCTCTTCGGCTATAGGGGGAGAGAGCATCTAAAATTCAGCATCAAGTCCCGGGCACCTTGTCAGCAGCCAAACAAGAGCCAGAGAGGTCAGCAGAGAGAGCCAGGAGGCTGCAGAGAATTACATAAGGAAGAAAAATGACAGTTAAAAGGCACAGGATTTGACTGAGCAGGGAGTGAGGAAGCGAGGAGGTGGGAGACACGGTAATCATCTCCAAGTATGTGAAAGCAAGGGAGGATTTATGGGGGATGCCAGGAGATTTAATTGGGAACAGGCTAAGAAAGGGACATCGGAATGAGTTCAGACAAGCTCTTTGATAAGATGGCCTAGTAGGATAGACTGTGACAGCCTAATGGGATAATGGCTGAAACCCCATTACTCGGCACATTCATATTGAGACTGGCACGTGTTTTAGGGCTTTTATCCAATACTGGAGGGAATAAACCTGAGTCACTCAAACCACTGAGAACCACTGCATGCGCCTCGGTCAAATGACTGTGTCGCACATAGCAAGCCTGTCCTAAGAAGGGCACATAACTAACCTCCTTCCACTGAAGAAGTAACGCACTGGGAGTGAGCAGACTCAACACCAAGGCTACAGCCAGCACCATGGAAGCAACAGAGCAGCTCTTGAGAGTGACCTCAAAAACAATCTGTAGCAGACACCAGGCTCTGGGGAAGGCACAGAGTACTGTCTAGAGCAGCGGTTTTCAACCTGTGGTCTGCGGACACCTGGAGGTCCTCAGGCTACTTCGAAGGGGTCCACAAAAAATGGACTACGATTAATCAAAAGTATGTGAATACCCACACTTACAGGCAGCACCTTCATTCGAAATTTCCAAAGGGGTCCAGCGAATGAAAAGAGGTTGAAAACCACTGCTCTAGTGCGATCCACTTCATACGAGAACCGGATCTTAAGGCAACCCCCACCCCTTCCAACTTCATTCCTGCCAGTGTCCCCTTGCCCACCTCCCATCCACATTTTCCCTTCTCTGCATTCTCCCCCTGTCATATACACAGTAGCTTTGACTCTGTACCACAGCAAAGCTGCAGCAGTGCATTAGTATTCTCCTTGGCACCTCCAGTACACAGCCTCAGTGGGATTCCAGTGATGCCATCTTACGCAGGTTCACAAGCAACAAAACCCACAGAGCCAGTGCAGCTGGTTCCATGGGAAGGGGGGAGGGAGCATCACATTTATCTACTGCTCAAGCCAAGAAAGTAAAAACCTTGGGCATGTGCTACAAAGCTCCAGTCGCCGGCTGAAGCAGCAAGCACGAGACAGCATTAGCCCATCTCGCGCCCCGACTCTGTTGCATGAATAAGAATAACCGACTGCTGGTCAGTCTGATGAAAAGTAGTTCCCACCTGACCAGGCAGATCAAAGGGGCCTCAAAGCATCCTGGTGGTGGTATAGGAGGACACTGCAGTAGTATGCTGCTGTTACAATCAACTCCAGAAACTCTAAGGCTATAGTATGCATTGCAGTTAGGGATCACATGGGCTCCCCAAGCAAGAAGTCTTCCTTGGCCAAACTTACCAACTCAGAGCATTTCATCTTCTCCACTTAGAGCACTTCCCCACTCAGATCAAAGAGCAGGTACCACCCTCACCTCAAAATAAGATGGCTCCATTACCAAAATCTTCCATAAACAAGAGCACCCAAGAGTCCTGTTCACTGAACGTAAAGAGGGCAATTAAGACATGAGGACACTGGTATTCCCCAAGGAAAACAGCTCAAACTACTAACACCAAACACCCTGTTGGGTATAGGGTGGGGAGGGAGGATTATTTCAGTCCTTTGAGAACAGAGCACGATTCCTGAGCCGTCACAGGAACAGTTGCCCTGGCCACGTGGATTCCTCACTATTTCACAGCTGTAGGGAGATCCACTCTCTGGCTGCTAATCCACCCGTGTTTCTGAAGCACCCACTGTAACATCTAAGGATAGCAGTGGGGACAACTGGAAAATGCAGCTGCACGTTGCAACATGGCAGTTCCACCGGGAAGAAAACTGGTGTCCTTCGGCTCAACAAGACAAGATTTCCATTAGGCTGCATCGTTCCCCGTCTCAAAGACAACCACGCACTGCTACGGAGGGCCAAAATCTCGCTTCACCTCAGCTTCTCCGGCTTCTACTTAAAGGCAGAGTCTATCACGTTTAAGCTTTTAATCACTTACTTCCTGCTGTTTCCCTTTTTAACCTTTTTCCAAGTTAATGACAAGAGGAAAAAAAATTTATCAGGAGATCCTCAAGGCTGGTTTGCAGAACTAATATAGATCCTACCAGCTGGATCGCTCAGGCTTCCACAGTGGGCTGTTTCGAGGAGCATGTCTGCTTCTTCCACGACCAGCTCTTCTCTCAGTCTAGCTCCTGTCCAAGTACCTCCTCATTAATGGTCCCCACCTTTGGGCGCTTCACCTGGGAAACTAAACACACTGGCAACTCGCCTGCATGAACACGGAGAGATGTTCACTCCTATCAGCACTTTCACTGCACGCTGGTGCTCGCAGCAAGCATAAGCATAAGCCTCCCCTTTGAAAAACTATTCAGTAAGGGTTAGCACAAAAGAGAGAGCACCCATACCAATGCCCTGGGGATATTCCCAACTTCCTACATCTGATCTTGAATGCACCCTGCCCCTTAAAAAATCCTTTATCCAGAGGAGGTCAATCAGGGCAAGGATTTGATAACTTCCCTGCCAGGTTTGGTTTATTTCAGGGTTTTTAATACCATACCTACTAGGGACCTCACTCCTCTGACGAAACCATAGCAGGAAGCTCTCAGCTATTTTCCAGGAATTTTTAGATAAAGGCGATGAGCTTCGAACCTCACAAAGGAGACACAAAAGACACTCTGCCTTGCATTAAAAAAAGAGAAGGGTCGCAAAAAGTAATAAGGCCCTTTTCTGATTATGATTTTGATACAAAGCAATCTGAAAATGCCTTGAGCTCCGAGACAAGCCACAGACCCTCAGCACTGGATGCTTTAGAGCAGCGTTTCTCAACCAGTTGAGTCGCACCCCAAAAGTGAGTCACAAGAATATAAGAAAGGGTCGTGAACAAACTTTAAAAATGGATCAACACACTTTGAAAAAAAAGGAGAAAAACGTGGGAAACCGTGGCTTTTCCCTTGCAGGCTGGGAGAGGTCCAGCCTGCGAGGGGCTGCTTGGGACTCCCCTGCCCCACACCCACCCGCTGCCCCACACTGAGGGGCTGGGGACAGCGGGCTGGGACTGGCCATGGAGGTTTACAAATGAGTCCTGGTGCAGAAAAAGTTGAGAACCACTGCTTTCGAGGTTGCCAATGCCTCCACTCTTCACAATCGCTGGGGGGGCCTGGAGCATTCATTCTTCAGAGCTGGCACCCGTTACGTTGTTATCAGCCTCAAAGCTCATCTCCCTGCATGCCCTCCAATGCTCGGGGCAGCATTACGGCGAGATCCTGGGCAGCGAGGTCAAGTCAGCAGCACAACACGAGCACAGATCATAGATGCGAGGGTCAGGAGGGTCCGTGACAGATCATCGAGTCCGACCCCCTGCCTACCGTTTTGTATCAGCTGCAAAACAGCCTCTGCCTATAGCTGCAATGTCAAGCGAATACCCCTACGGACTCACCAACCCCACCGGCCTGACAGAGGAGCATCCGCTGCACAGATCTAAAGAGCTTTCGCCACCCTACCACCACCCGCCGAGGAACGCTAAGTGCCAGGTATCCCTCCGGCAGCGCCGACGTCCGTTTCCCGTTGGCTTCGCAGCTCTCCGGGGAAACTGGAACAGCTGGAAGGAGCCTGGCTCCCGCGCTCCAGCTGTGGCTGCACCTCTGGAACAGCAGGCATGGCTCCTTCGCCCAGGCCCGAGCCAACGCCACCTGGGCTCGGGGATTGCCGCAGCTCCTCAATCCCCAGCAGCCGGAGGCTGGTTAAGCAAGCATCCTGGGAGCCGGGAGATGCCGGAAAGGCGAGGGGGCGATGCATGAGGCTGGCACAACCCCGGTCCCCCCAGTCAACCCCAAGCCAGGGACCCCGCAGGCGCTGGTGCACGGGGGGTGCCAGCGCATACCCCCGCTCAGGCACAGGGGTCTGCCCCCCCCGTTCCAAACAGACCGCGCCGTTATCCCAGGATAACCCACGCCATCCCAGGGCAAGGCAGGCACGCACCCCTGGCTCTATCCCGGGATAAACCCTTGCTGCCCCCTTGGTGGGGGAGGCGAGGCCAGCAGGGGTTAGTCCCGGGATAGCCCCGCACAGGGGAGGGGAGGGGAGGACAGACCCCCCTTCCCCAGGGGATACCTTTTTGGGCGCTTTGGTGACGGTGGCCATGAAGTTGAACTTCTCGGCGTCCTCTATCTCCTTGGCCTGCTTCATTTCGTCCCCGGCCGCCGCGTCCGGCACCGACATCCTGGTGCTGCAAGCCGGGCCGGAGCGGGCCGAGCCGGGCCGGGCGCAGGGACTCGAACCCGCGGACCCGCGGGACTGGGTGGTGGGGGCAGCGCAGAGCTCGTGCCCACCCGGCCGGACCTCTGCAGGCGGACTGCGGCCGCCGCGCGCCGCGGGAGGGGGCGGGGCTAGGCGCGCTTACGTCAGCACGCACGGGCCGGCTCAGCGTCGGCACGCACGGGCCGGGCAAGGGACGCGAGGGGGAAGTGCTGGCAAGGGGAGGTGGTGCGGAGCCCGGCTGGCGCCGCGCGCCCCCTGGAGGGGAGGAGTGGGGCGTGCAGCAGGGCTGTGTGCAGGAGGGGCGGGGCTGGCGGGCACTGGGCATTCAGAGGCATGCTGGAGCTGGGAGCCCACACTGCTGAGGGTGCCAGACTGGGCGACTGTGTGCCAGGAGCATGGTGTACCCTCGTGGCACAGAGGGGTCCCCGTGTCCCCGGAGATGCCAGTCTAGACGCTGGCCAGACATGCAGGTTGCAGATAAACCCAGCGAAGGCCTGTGCCCAGCACCCTCCCGCAGCATCTCAGGGTGGCATCTGCAGAAAAGCAGTGGGAGAGGACGGAGAGGATGCCGCCAACTCCATCTGGAAAAGGGACGCGTGGCACCAGCTGTTCAAAGTCCCCGCCCCAGAAAAGTTAGTGGACGGGGAGAACCAAGGGGACAGCGACGCAATTGGACCTGAAGACAGCGAGGAGGACGGCAACAGGATCAGCAGCAGGGCAAGCGACAGCGACAAGGACTGGGAACGAACTGAGAAGGGAAACCCCAAATCGGGGCCGGGACTAAGGGACTGTGCTTGGATTAGGACAGGGCAGAGGGTGGGTGCGCAGGGGAGCGGGCGCAGTTATTGTAACAGGCACGTGGGTTTCTTAAGGTAGTTTTAAAAAGAAAAGGTGCGATGGAAGTCTATGATAGAGGATGTATATATATACCTAAATATATATATATAGTTATATATTAATTTTTAAAAAGATGGTTGGCATCTACAGGCTCCTTGGATGTGTTTGGGGCGCTGGGCCGTGACTCTGCTCCGCGCCCCCATCGGGATCCACCTGTGGCCTTCACTCCCGGCCCGGCAGTTCCACATGTTGCCCCCAGTGATCAGGCCTCGTGGCCTCCATTTGACTGAGAGGGCGTATAGTTTGCAGAGGGCTTGGACCTGCCATCCCTATGCGATAAACAGGCCTGCCCCCACGGCATCCAGCTTGGGACAAGGCCTGGGGGGTGGGTGCGATACCAGCGCCGGGAGGGGCGCACGTCCCGGGCAGCCCCCAGGTGGCACTGTTGCTCCTCGCTGTCCAGCTGTCAGGCAGCGCCAGCCGGGCGCCAGGGGGAGCGCGGCCCACCGGGTTAGACCTGCGTGCTCAGGGTGGCTGCAGCCCAGACACCCCTGTGCTGTGGCCTGGGGACAAGGGCAGCCCCAGCCCTGGCCATCCTTGTGCTGGGATGTGTGGGCTTCTCCCCGCAGGGTCTTGCATCCATGTGGTCTTGCTTCTGAGCTGAGCGCTCCCCGGCGCTCAGCCCCGTATCAGTGGCTCTCCTCCTCCAGACCCACGGCGGGCTGCTGAGATCCACAGTCCCTCGGCCTTCAGCTTCGCTTGCGGTGTGCTGTTGCTACCGAGCCTGGGTTGCAGCAGTCCTCAGCGTTGCTCTGGGACCTGGGTCAGGTGCTGGGGTTGGGGGTGGTTTTGCAAAAACCTCATCAGTCAGGTTTCAGTTCTGCAAAAGCAAAAACGCTACTCAGAGCCCCTACGGCACAGTGTGAAATGTCATCAGCGCTAAGCGATTGGGGACCTAAAGGGCTTCAAGCAGAAGCCAAACCGCTGGGTATTGGAGGGAGAGGGAGGCCCAAGGCTGCAGAGAAGGACAGGCTGCTGCGATTCACCAGGTCACTAGGGGAGATTGGAGCTGGCTGTTCAGAGTAGGATTCTGGAAGGATTTGAGGCTGATGAACAGCTCCAGGAGAAAGAAAAACCAGTCAACGCATATGATGGGGCTGATCTGGTCTGGTAAACGCCTTCTTCCCTTTCAATTCCACTCCATTTTGCCTTGAGCTCCCCCACCATCCTCGCTAAGCTCTTCCTCCCAAGCCAGTCCACCCAGCCATGGGCAAGTAGGACCCCTAGCAGAGGGAGCAGTGTCTTCTTGGTTACTCACTTGGGCCTCCAGAGATGCAGAACTTTCTGTAAAGGAGTTGTTTTTCCTTCGGGTGGTGGAATGAGAGAGCTGTTATAAGTCTGCTTCATCACCTGTGCAGCAGGGGTAACGGGCTAGACAGTCCCCCCAGAGAAAGGTGTGAGGGTTAATGCCTGCAAACAAGCATACGGATCTCCCAGAACAAGTAGGAATGTAACAGACACAAATGCCCAGATGCACCTTGTACATGGACACATGCACACTCCACACACATGCACACACAACCCACCCCCCACACATTACACAGCTCACAAAATTCTTGTGCTTATACACACGCATGCCTCCCCACATGCACTGCAGACAGAGACAAACACTGGCATACATCTTGTGCATACACGTGCACAAAACCCTTTACACATCCAAACCCTCCCCCACATACACACACAAGTGCATCTTGCACAACTACAGCCTCCCCACATGTGCCCTAGCCCACTGACATGTATACACACACAATAGGCACTGCAAATAGGTGTGTCATCAAACACACTAACTCTGCATAGATACACACACACGCATAATCATATGTGCATGCATGTACACACGCAGGGCAAATAAAGGAAGTGAGTGTCAGTAGCCTGCTCAGTCATTCATCATCCATCAGTAAGTCTGCAGTAAGTGTTGGTGAGCTGTGTTTCATGGACACCTCTCTAGCAGACCCAATCCCAGTAATGCATGGGCGCACGCACACCACATCTCCCCCACTCGTGCACAGGCTTCCTGTACTCTTTCCAATAATCATTGTGTGTCTATACCACCCTCCTTTAAAAACCACCTTATCTCCATCTACACAAGTCTGTGTGAAGCCACAGGGGGACTTCAAAGAAAATTTGCTGAGCTCTGTTCTCAGAACCAGTGCACCACAGACTACCCAGATAGTTATCGCAGGAACTTTGGCAGTCAGGTGCGTACAGCTTCAGGCACGTACAGCTTCTCACAGTTAGCTCCCTCTCTTCTGGGTTATCCTTTGCACCAGGCTTTCTGCGCAGCCTGCCCTGATCCCCTGCATCCCCAGGGTCTCTAGGCGGTGCAGGATCCTCACAATATTGGTATAGCCAACTCTGATGAGTTACACACCCTCTGGGGTTTTCATTAAAGCTCCAGCTCCTGGAGTCATGGGATTATACGATTTTTTTTTTTTTTTAGGAACTCATTCGCTTTTTGCTTGCAGGCAAGGGTCGCACAATAGGACCCTCAATGCTCAGAAATCAGAAAGCCCATGAAAAGAGCCCCCAGTCTCTTGCTTTAAAATTCATGAATTTTCAGCCAAACCCATGATTTGCTATTTTTTTTAAGCGAGGGAAGGGGAGAGGAAGGCTGACTCATCACTGGTGCACATTTGCAGCTGGAAACACTGCTCAATGGAAAGTCCCTTTTGCAGCTGAAACAAAGGCCTCTCTCCTGGTCTCTTCTTGCGGGGAGAGAGAGCAGCACTCTACCAAATATAAGTGCGCAGGAGTCACCACAGCCATGGTCCATCTAACTCTCCCTCCTCCTTCAAGTGGCTGCCTCTTCAGATGAAGGGGCAAGAACCCCCCTTGGCAGTCAATTGGTGGAGTAACCAGCAGTAGAAGCTATTTCCTGACCCCCTACTAAAGCCGACAGACCTACCCTAGATCCCAGCCCAAGAGATAATTGGGAGGGATGCACAGGGCAGTTTTAAGTGGTGCACAGTGAAGTGGTCCCTGCCTTTACAGGTGCTGCCATCTCTGAGCCCACTTCTCTTTCTCCCTTTTTCAGGAGTGAAAGCAAGACCGAGTGGTCTGGAGAAGGGGTGGGGGGAAGCCGAGAGGGGGCAAGCAGGTGAACCGGAGGGAGGGGGAACGTTAAAACTCTGGGGGCGATGGAAAAAGGCAGGGAGCGGTAGCCATGAGGGTCAGGGCACGCTGGCCTCAGCCATGCCACGGGCATGAGAGCTGCCATGACAAATGGGGTTAATGTCATCAGGCCTGGTTCACATCCCAGTTGCGAGGCACCAGCAGGGAACTGGCAGAAGTGCGGCTGCCTGAATCCCTTTTGTTGGCTGGAGCTGGGAGGGGCTGCTGAGGCCTTCCAAATATTCCTGGCAAAGAGTAGCTGAGCAGAGAAACCGGGAGGTGCAGTCCTCCTTTCGACAGGCACAGAAGTGCTGCGAATCCAGCCCGGGAGCTGGATCTACCCCAGCTGGGGGAGTGACGGGCAGCCAGACCCTCCTCAAATCCCAGGCACCTCCTAGATGTTGTTGTACAGCCCCTCCCGTGGCTGGAGCAGTTATGGGGGAACAGGACCATGGGGCTGAGTAGGGGGGTGGGATTCTGAAAAGAGACAGGATGGGAGGGAGCAGGCTGTGGGGAAGGGGCAGCTGGCTGAGCAGTGGCAGTTGCTTTACAGAGGCTTCCCTACCTCAGCTCCAAAGCCTGGTCCCCTGCACTTACCATGCCCTTTATGTTTGCAGGGGCCAGAGCTCTTGGTGCACAAAAAACTTGAACTGCTTTGGGGCAGAGTGCCTGCACATCAGAGAGGCAGGTCAGACTTGCAGTGGGAGAAGCTCCAGTCTTAAGATGAGTGGCACCGGGCAGGCCCAGCTGGACCCCCAGACTGAGCTCCCCCAGCCCTAGCTACTGATCCCAGCCCCGTGCCCGACAGCCAGCAGGCTGGTGGCTGCGCCCCCGCCAAGGCATGCCATAGAGCGGGACTTGACGTTATATAACCTCCATATGATTGGCTCAAGCACAAACCACAGAAGCTGTGCTCTCACCCCAGATGTATTGCACAGTCCTTCCAAGTGTCCCTGGCTTTGTTACGCATCCACAGGCCCAGCCAAGATGGTAAATTCCCATGCAGAAGCCTGGGCTGCAGGGGCACCCAGAGGATCCACCATACTGTCCCATGCCGCCCAGCACAGGAACTGGGATAGGTGCTCACAGGGACCCCCTGCTGCCTCTCCCTGCAGGAGGCACCATGGGAGACATAAGGACATGGAGCAGAGTCCAAAACAGGATACTGGGCAGGACGGACTCCTATTGCATGGTACTTTTGTCCCACATGGCAACTCCATGCCAGATATTCCTTGGTCAAACCCTCCTAATCCATCCCCATCCCTCTCTTAGCCCCTTGTCAGGCAATACCTCTAGCACCAAAACCAGCCTCCTTACAGCGTTTTACTACCATTGGCCAATGTGCTTGGCTTGAAGGTCTGAACAGAGCAGGGTGAAACTACAGCACCCATACACGAACGCTAGAGCCAGTGAAAGGAAAGTGAGAAAGAGCCACTGGTAGAGACCGATCTCGTCTGCGGTCTGGATACAACAGAAAGGCAAATTTAGGAGAAGCTCAACCAAGGACAAGGATCCCAACCCTGCAAGGCCAGTAAGGGAAGCAAAGGAAGATGGCAAGGAGGTGTTTAACCCCTGCAGAGTCCACCCAGCATTAGAGAAGGAAAAATTGTTCCCTACCGAGCTTTTCTTCCTCGGCAATGGAGATGGCTTGGTGCCTGGGCTCTGAGCTTCCTTGTATGACCACCTTTGATGACTCATCATACCAGTGGTTTTCAACGTGTGTTCACAGACCCCTGGGGGAGGGGGGGGCGCATAGATTGTGTCTAAGAGGTCCACATAAGAGGACTAGGATCATTGAAAAGTATGTGAATACCCACACTTACAATTCACAGGGGTCTGCACCTCCATTTGAAATTTCCAAAGTGGTCTGCACCTCCATTCAAAAATGTCTGCAAATGAAAAAAGGTTGAAAACCATGGCCCTATACCTTAGGGGTGTCGGATACAGCCTGTGGGCTGGATGTAGCTCATACAGCCATGTCATCCAGCCCAAGGGGCTCTTGGAACAACCAGGAATTTGGGGGTGGGGCCTACTACCAAATCCCAGAGTCCAAAGTCCCACTGGGGATGTGTATTGGCAGCAGAGGGAGAGTGGTGGATGTGATCTAGGAATCCTTGGTGATTAATACCATGATTGCTCACTCCACCCTGGAGGTAGATCCAGATCCATACCATAAGGCTCCTCGCTTTCCAGATCCAGCCTGCAAGGAACCCCTCGGTCTGGATCCAGCCTCAGGGACTAAGGGAGTTTGACCCTCCTGCAGTTTCTTAAGGGACCATCACATTCGTCACACTTGACCTCATGCAGAACAGAAAATGAAAGAGCCCCCAGGCGGATATGAGAGGCCAAGGATGCAGCAGGATGTTAAAGAGCTTGCTTCCCATTGGAAGGTCATTGCACTTTAATACCCTAATGCACCACAAATGAAGCAAAGGGCATGGCTAGTGTTTTGGGGCACTGCGACTGGTAGCTGTTAGAAAGTGGCACTTGCAAAGCTTACACAGTTAGACAAACACTTGCCTAGTGTGGTTTGGATAGGGATGATCCTACCTTGAGTAGAAGGCTGATTGATCTAGATGGCCTCCAGATGTCCCTTTCAGCCCGAGCTTTCAATGACTATGACTATGACTGTACTCACACTAGCAGTTGTACCAGCACGATCCAAAAAATTAACCACAATGTATCCTTAAATGATACAGGGTACAGACAGACATATGCAGGCAACTGCATATGACACAGGTTTTGTATAATAACAAGTTGTCCCTGCAACAGGAATGGACAGATATGCTACTATCCCAGTAGCTTGTAGCTATTATTGAACTTCAGAGACAGGCAACATGGGAGCAGGTTCATGCCTTTAGCCCGCCAGCCTTCTCCGATTGCTCCCTTGGACACTGCTTGAACCCATAACCCTTCCACTGAACCACTACTTTTGCAGCTACTGCAGGAGGAACATGGACAGACAACACCTACAAGTGTGACTTACCCCAATAATGCCTTTACTCCTGAATGTTTCAGAGCTAATTCTCCAGCAGATTAAGCAAAGTTCAGGATGTTGCAACCCCAGTGCAGTTAAACTAGTGTCAAGCGTTGCATCTGCCCAGATCTACGGTTATACTGGGACAAAAAACTGTATACAAAGCACCCGAAGAGGCAACTTTCCTTTAGTGTTCAGTAGCCCATGTGAACCCCTTATCCTGAGCTCTTCTGACAATTCAGCCCTACACCCCTGCACTGAGAGTTGTGCCTATCCACAAACTGCAGTTCTGATGTAGCAATCATTGCAAACTACCAACCGCCTTTGAGGAAGGAAGTGCTACCAAGTTACTGTGTCCTGTTTGGCTAGCTGGTGGCTGTTAAATTATATCTGATGTATCCAGATCCAATAACCAAATAGATTTAAAAAACAGATTCTAAAGCACTAAACATATTACTAGGTAATGATCATTCCAGCAATCTGTAACACCACCTTTGGCCCTTATGCTATGACTTAATTGCTTTCCAGACCTTTACAAATATCAAAGCTAGGCATGTCCGAAGGGTATGGTTACTTTAATAGGGTTCATAAAGTTGTTTTCTTGACCTGGAGACATTGTGTTTTGTTTCATTGTCGCACTCTGCACAGCCATGTTGTGATGTCAAGTTGCCATGTGACCACCTTCCATCCTGCCTCATGGGGATGTAATACTTTATCGCGACATCACTGCCTCACGCTGTGATGATGCCACATCAAGACTTGACATCACATGCTGCAGCGTGACAGTGGCACTGTGCTCCGTGTCGCAATAGGGGGCATGCCATCGTGACATGATCACTCGAACCACAGAGGTGGCGAATCAGCCTACTGGCAAGAGCAAAATGCTGCGAAGTGCTCAGCTCTCTCTTTGCAGAGATGCAAATGCCCTGAGATTACCATCAGGAATGCCCTAGTTAATAATCTCCTAGGAGTTATTAATGCCACAGCTCTCCAGGGTGGCTGATGAGGCTTCCAGCAGGCGAGGGTACTGCTGCAGCAACTGGATATTGTTCTTCAGCAGCACACAGGAGGAGGAAGGATGGCGCAGGCTGTGTTTGTTCTGTTTGGAGGCAGACACGACAGGGCCCCTTGTGCTCAAAAGAGGGCCTTTGATTGGGAGCCTTCAGCCAGGACAGCCAAGATACTCGGAGGCAGCTAGGAAAAAGCCACAGAAACCCTGCACTGAGCCCTGCCTCTCAGTCCTGCCCACCTGCTGTTAAACTAAAGCCATGTTTCACCTGAGGTCGATGAGGAAATGCAGCCAGTTCCTAGTATCCTCTGGCCCAGTGCCTAGTCTCCTCTGGCCCAGTGCCATGGGTCTTGCAGTATTGCCAACTCTCATGATTCTTTGGCATTGCTCTTAAAAAGTCTGCGCTTCGGGAAGGTGAAACACTTTTGAGAGCGCACTACGTTTTTCACATTCCTGAAGCAGACTTTAAGAACAGCACCAAAAAAATCACGAGGGTTGGCAACGCTGGGTCTGCCCAGAGCCCCCGCTTTCATATAGCTTTAGAGCCTAGGGGGTAAGTGCTGCTCCTCCCCAGCAGAGGGAAGGATGAACAGCACGTGTTCACCCTAGAGCCATGCAAAAGCAGCGCTCCAGCCAGACCCCACCCTGGTGAGCTGGAGAGCTCCCAGGAAATCAGCACCCACCCTGACCCGGTACTGAGCTCAGGAACTCACTACGCTCGGGTGGCACAACCAACATGGGTGAGCCACATCCCTTCATTACCCCATTCCTGGATCCAGTACTAATAGGGCTACGTGGGTACCTGGCTGCCAGATGGGAGTGGAGTCTGAGCTGGAGGCAGGGCTTCCTTCAGAGCAGGGAAGAGCTGGATTTCCAACACTACAGCGAAGAGAACAGGAGATACCAAGGTCACACCTCAGATCAGGGTAAGAGAGAGGGCTACTGAAGCACTGGCCTCCTGGCTAGGATCAGTAGAGGGTCTGCAGGGCTGTATCCTCCCCCATAGGTGCAGCTCATGCCATCATGTGCCCAGACCAGCACAGAATCAGAGAAGCCACGGGTGATGACCTGGTGCGGGGGCTGCGGGTGCTCGACCACCTGGGCGACAGCGATCATCGCCTGCTGGGATTCACCATCCAGCGCAAGATGGCAAGGCATGCAGTAAGGCATCGGCCCTAGATTTTAGGAGGGCGGACTTCAAGGAGCTAAGGAGGATAGTTGGAGAAGCGCTGAGGTCCCGGGGGGGAGGGGAGCCGGGTGTCCAAGGAGAGTGGTCGCTCCTTAAGGAGA
>NW_017728934.1:1968409-1976305 GCF_001723895.1 Crocodylus porosus
ATAACGGTCACAAACTGGCGGAGGGTAAGTTTAGATTAGATATTAGGAGGCGCTACTTCACAGTCAGGGCGTCTAGGGCCTGGAACCGGCTTCCAAGAGAAGTGGTGCCGGCTCCTACCCTGGGGGTCTTTAAGAGGAGGTTAGATGAACATCTTGCTGGGGTCATCTGACCCCAGTACTCTTTCCTGCCATGGCAGGGGGTCAGACTAGATGATCTGCTGAGGTCCCTTCCAACCCTACAAACTATGAAGTCACTAGAAAAGGCACCTCCAGAAGTTATCTAGTCCAACCCCCTGACAGAGGCAGGATCATCCCCATCCAAACCATCCTACAAAAATCCCTTACCTTGCCTATTAGCAAAACTACACAGTCAACCATGACGCAACTGAAAGGCATAACACCCTAACCTGCCACAGGGAAAAGCAGGGAGACCATCTCACAAGCCAGGAAGTGGTGACCCACTAAACACACCAGAGTCAGTGTCATCCAAGGAAAATGGACTGGCTTGAAAAATGCCAATTATTCTTCCACAGGAAGTTTCAGAGCTTTCCTTCTTAAACATTTCCCATTACCATTTTTTTTTTAATTGTTAAAAGAAACGCACTGAAACATTATTTAATGTTTATTTTCAAGGAATATTTTTGGTAAAAAAAGGGGGAGGGCAGGGAGGCAGAGAAATATATCCTGACAAAGCCCCTTTTTTATTTAATCAGCTAAACTTCTCGTCCCAGATTAAAGTCTGGGACGTTCAAACAACCCGGTTCTCATTCAGAAAAAACATGCTTGGCCAACTCTGTTATTTGGGAATTAGAATCAAGGGTCAAGGTAGCATCGCTTCTTCAGTAGGTCATGATGCCAGCTTGTGACCAGTCAAAACCTGGCCTCAAAACCACCAAATCATTTCACATGGGCCTCCAAAGAGCCACTGATGATCTTGGCCAGATCTGAACCAACAGTGCTGGAACAGAAGTGAGAAAGTATAAGTCTCTGGTTAGTGAAAAAATACCCACTCCTGGACCTTTTCCGGGAGGATTTTGCCCTGTCAGCATTTTGGCTGGGGTTGTGGTGAGTTTATGGAAGAGCTTAGAGCAGAGGTTTCCCAGGATAAACCAGGTCTGTCTAAACTGAGCTCTATTTCTCACTCCGTGGGGAACACAATGAAGTGGGTCCTTTATAAGGAACTGGGGTTTTAACTCAATCTGCTCCCACAGCCATATCAGCAGGAAGGGTCCTTCGTCCTGGGAGGTCCAAGCCTCTTGGTTAGGGAATGCGAGCAGGGTCCACAGGAACTGGCACCCAACCAGAGCAGAGCCAAGCCAGAGGTGGGAGAGCTCTCCAGAGCCCCCTCTCACTCTGAGAAGTGTTCCTTTAGTACTCTCCAAGTCCCAAAGACACTCTTTGCCTGTGGCTTGCCAACATCAGCTAAGAAAGCCCATAAGCTCCTTCCCTTCATTACATATGCAAATACCCCAACCGTCTCCAATTATTGCACTAGGCATAGCCCTTACTAACTCAGTCTTCCCTTCGTACTCACCATCTTTGCGGCCGTGTCTTAGGTAGCTGTCTTGTCCAGACCCCTTGCAGCAGTTCATCTGAGCTATTTTGCTCTCAGGGAGCTTTGCTGTTTAAGTTCAAGGAGAAGTGCCTGCTCTGTGGAGTGCACTCCCCAGCCCAAAGACATGGCCAAATACTGCTGAAATGCATTGCACATACCTGCTGAGCATCCATAGCTCTGCATGCTACAAATAGGAGTGTCTTGATTTGTGGGTGAAGAACTCCACAGGGCTCAGGGAGCCTGGGTTTGATTCCCGTCTTTACTACGACACCACGTGGCTTTGGGGCAGTCGCATAGGATGGAGTCCTACACACCTTTGTGCATCTAAACGCCATACAAGAGGCCTTTTTGGCATGTATACAGGTTGTGATTCTCTTACTCCTGTATTGTGAACCCACAAGCTTGTGTGTTCAGGCTGAGCATGCAGCTCAACAGAAACCCTTGACCACTGGGCAACAGACACCAGAGGAGGCAGGGAGGTCCTCATGTTATAGCCCCAGTAACTGAGTGGCCAGGGCAGTGGTTTTCAGCCTCTGGCCTGCAGACTCCTGGGGGTCCACAGATTATGCCCAAGGGGTTCACAAAAGATAACTGTGACCAAAATTTTGTGAATACGCACACTTACAGTTCAAAGGGGTCTGCACCTCCATTTGAAGTTTCCACAAGGGGTCCACAAATGAAAAAAAAAAAAGAAAAAAAAACCTTGAAAGCCACTGGGTTAGAGCATACAGGAAGCAAGAAACACAAGGTGCAGATAGAAGAACAGCTTCCTGTTGTAATTCATAGCGCTTTACAGGAAGTGCTATGAGTTACAGCAATCCCTTGGACCCACCAGACATTTGCTGCTGGATCCTCAAGGGTTGGGGAATCCAGCTGCTGGCCATTGAGCCTGCAGCCACTCTCCCTTAGCAATGCCCCTCCCAGTCTTGGGGCTGTTTTCAGAATGGGAAGGGGGCTCCCATCCAGCCCCCCCCCCCCCCTACAGACTGGGGGAAAAAAAAAAAAAAAAAAAAAACAAACACAACACCACAGATGGAGCTTCCTCCACTCCCCACCCCCCATTCTGAAAACAGCACCAGGGCTGGGAGGCGGTGCACATGAATTACTGAAAGCAGCTTCAGATTTTCATGGGTTTGGGCCCTTTTAAAGTGCTCTGCAGCCATGCACTTCTGTTTGCTCATAGCTGTAAGGCACTTCCAGGAGCCAGATCAGGTGCAAGTGGTCACTTCCGTCTGCCTTCAGCTTCATCAGGTTCTAGCCCCCACCCTTGCCCAGAGCATCTTTGAATCTGCAGTTCTCCAACTTCCTGGCACAGTACTTTTGTCACCAGGCCACATTACCCAGCTGCCCTCGCCAGCTTTCTGACTGAGCCAGTCCCCAAACAACTTAGATAGGGAGAATATATGAGGTCCAGTTGAAGGGAACATGCTGGAGGGACTGTGGCCCAGGGAGCTGGCTTCAACCCTGGCAGTTGTAGGGCCTGGCTTCTAGTCTGGCTACTTGCTCCCACTGAAGCAGAATCATAGAACTGAAGGGCCAGAAGGGACCTGCAAGATCATCAAGTCTGGTCCCCTGCCACAGGCAGGAAGTTATTGGGCTCAACAAGGTGTTTATGCAGCCTCACCTTGAACACCTCCAAGGATGGCAACTGCACCACCTCTGCTAGGAATGTGTTCCAGATTCTGGTAACCCTTACAGAAAAGAGTTCTCTCTGACGTCCAACCTAAATTTTCCCCTCTATTAGCTTGTGCCTTGAGGTGCCTCCCTGAAGAGTTGCTCCCCTAGATCTTGACACTCACCCCTGGTGTACCTGTAGGCCGCTATCAAGGCACCTGTCAGCCTTCTCTTACTCAGACTGAACGGACCCAGGTCCTGGAGTCTCTCTTCATAGGGCCTATCGTCCAGGCTCCTAACCATACAGGTGGCCCTTCTTCGTGCCTTCTCAAGCTTATCCACATCCTTCCTGAAGTGCGGTGCCCAGAACTGGACACAATACTCCAGCTGTGGCCTCACCAATGCTTCTCCTCTGTGCACCCTTCCAGGGTCTAACCTTGCAACATGGTGGGCAGAGGGCTGTGGTAGACAGGCACAGAGCTGTTGGTTTGGAGGCCTAAGAGCTGTTGACAGGCTCTGCATCACAGGCAGCACCATCAAGAAGCCCCTGTTACTTATTACAGAGCCCCCTTTACCTAGAGCAGGGTAGTCTTAGGTCTCCTGCTTCCTGGAGAAGTGTCTTGACCAGCCAGCTACTGAGGTTCTCCTCCCCTCCATACCAGCTCTCTTTTGGACTCATGCTTGCTTAGGTACACACTTGTGTAGCTGCATACAGACTTGGTCAGCAGATAGCTGGCCATGCATTGTCAGTCTATGCACATATGCTCACATGTCCACAAGGTAGAGGTTGGGCTGAACACAACCAGGAATGGGGCTAGAAACATGTCATTTAGGGACACACCATCTCATCTCCTTATCTGTAGTCCAAGGAAGGATGCTGCTGCTTCTGATCTTCACTAACTCAGAAGAGTAATATACAGGTTCCTTGTCTCCTGCAAGGCAAGCCAAGCCCAACCCTTAAGCACCAAATTGAGAAGCATGGGTTTGTTAGATAGAAGGCAAGGTAGAGGTGCACCTTTTAGAGAGCTCACCAAATACTTGGCAGCTTCTAGTCCCCCAGCAGTCTCCAAGACACCCAAGTCCCCTCTTTCACCATGCTTGAAGCACTGTTAGGTCTGCAAGCTGCAGCCTCTTACCTGCCCCTTGCAAGGAGGTTTGTCATTTCTGCAGCCAGCAAGCCCAAGAGCAGCAGAAAGCGAGAGCTACAGGCTGCACACAGAGGAAATGGAAAACCAGAGGTCAGTTGCCTTTGTCCGCCAGGCCTAATCACAACCAGACCTTGTGAGGACAGCTCCAGCCCACCCCATTCCTAAGCCAGCATGCAGCTGCGCAAGGACATCTTTTAGCAGGCAGCCAGGGGAGAAGAGATGGGAAGGAGGAGAATTGCAGTAGGAGGGGATAGGGGTAGAGCTGAATTTTATGGGTGTCAGGGCAGGGCCCCTCCCTGCTCCTCTTGCAGATTCCTTCTGCCACCTTCCCCTCCCACCCCCGCTCTGTTCCTGTCTCTTCCTCCCACTCTTTTTTCCAGTTCCTTTCATTCCTTCTACATCCTCCCTCCCTCTCTCTCTCTCTCCACCCTGTCCCACAAGCTTCCCCTTCTCTTCTGCCTCTTAACAGAAAGCCCGGACCACAACACACCCCACAAAACATCAGATCTCAGGTCTGACACCACGTGGCAGGCCCTGCCTATTGTCACACCTTGAACTCAGAACAGGATAAGGCTACCAACCTCGACAGAGATGCTTCTGATTGATATACAGGGCACTCAGGCTCAACCAATCCTGATTTACACCTAGGTAAGTGGGAGGGAAATCATGCCCAACTGAACCACTCCTGCTTTACAACTCAATTTATACCTGGGTGATTGAAAGGGGAGTCAGGCCCAGTGGCTTTATTCTGGGGAGAGTGAGTAGATGATCAGGCTCAGCTGAAATGCTTGTAAATCTGTCTCCAGGTGAGAGAGGGGAATCCGGCCCAACCAAGTGACTCCCCATCCACCCCAGGGCAGTTTCTGGCTTTTGACTTCACAAGCATGCCATGGGAGCAGCAGAGCCTTGAGGGTTGTGGGGCTACAGAGCTGGGGTTTCAGATTCAGGGCCACTAGGCTAGTGCTTCCCAAATTTTTACTCAGCATGACTCCATTTCCTCAGCATGGTCCCTCACTCCCAACCCGCACCCCCCACCCACTGGTGTTGCAGCCTCATTTGGGGTCACCCATGGCCCACCGTTTGGGAACCGCTGCACCAAGCCTTTTGTTGAGACAAGGGAAGGGACCTCTCCTCTGAGCAGGTCTGCAATTACCCCCCTGCCTGCATTCAAAGCAAATCAGAACAAATAGCAGCACAATGCACAGGGGAATGCCAGCTAGTTAGCTTCAGGTGCAGATACTCCACAGACAAGCCCAGACTCCATCTGATTTTGGGAGGAAGCTAAGATCCCAAGCTCTGTGGGCACAGCTTCAGCCTTTGCTGGCACCTCACATCAATGATCCTTACACTGCTGCGGACAAACCTGCAGCAGAGAGTGAGGTTTGCTATAGTTACATCTCTGCAGTCTCTGTAAGGCCAGTGCTCCTGTCTCATGGAAACCTCCATAGTATAGCTCAGTACAGCCAGTCAGCAGTCACAGCCCTGAATGCAGCAGCTCCCTTGCTCTGAGGTTTCCTTTAAGGTGTTTCCATCAGCCAAGGATTAGTGCTAATTACCCTCTACCCTTCTCCTGTAAACACAGGCAATTGTCAACTTCCATCTCTTTATTGTAGCCTTCCCTTTTAATGCTCGAGAGCTGGCTGTGCTCCCTCCACACCCAGTGCCTGAAGCGCCAGCTGTTCTCTTTTTTTTTACTGAGTTCCCAGGTACTGGGGAAATTCCACCCCAGGCTCCCCTCCGCCTACTCTCCCAGGACAAAAGTATTCACTCCAGCAAACATCCCAAGTGCAAGTCCTATCTGGGCCCACCAGCATAGCTGTCAAGCAAGGCTGGAGTCACACTGGAGGCTGCTGCTTAGGGCTGGATTTTCCCTCTGTTTAATTTGAGCGTAGGGCCACTGCAACGAACTGAGCTCTCGGCTTGGCCTGGGCAGTAGCCCTTGCTGTCTCCACTACGGAGACCGCCGAGTACTTGCTGCTTGCTGTCTCAGTTGCTGCAGCCTGAGCAGAGGCCAAGCCTGCCCCACTACAAGCAAATCTAGCGCATAGCACACAACAAATATTCCAAGCACAAGTCCCGTCCCTCTCCCTGGCCCCTCCTTTAGGGCCCATCCAGGCTCAGGAAAACAGGGATTCCCACGTCATTGCTCAGGAAAGGGATTCCCACCTCATCAGGCCCCCAGGGCTATTCTCCTTATCTTGGCTTCTCTGAGTGGAGAAGCTGCCACCTTCCTGTAACCTCTCAAACCTCTCTGCCATGAGACCTCCTGCTCAGCTTCAACAGGTGATGATCAGGGCCTCTCTGCCCAGGCACCTCACTGCTAGATGACCACTTTCCTGATCAACCAGTTTGCTTGGGTAGGGACCAGCCTTTTGCTGGGAAAAATTTCATGTCAGTGGTACAGCACTTAGGTCAAGCACGCTGTGTTGGCTTGGCTCAGTGCTCCTAACCCACCTCACTCCTGTCCTACAGGGAGATATGTCAGCATCAGAGAAGACAAAGAAGGTGCACCTTCCAAACAGACTTGGCAGCTCACTAAAGACGCATATAGAGAGTGTGTAACATCAGCGAGAATTTTTTCCCCCCATCACTCTCCTTTAAGGCAGTTTTACCAAGGGTAGAGGACATTGTCTTTCCCGTTGTATCTCTGCTCTTCCCTTTTCAAAGAATGGCTGCCCTGGACTAAATCAGAGCTCTGCCTAGTCTGGCATCATTGCCTCCGGATGGCACTTCCAAATGGGTAAAGCCCCCTGGAAATGTAAAGGGCTGTTCCCATTATAGAAGCAATTATGATGAATCACAAATGGCCTGAAGCTTGAGGTTCACATTCCCTTTAAATGTCATCCTTTGATCTAAGTTCACAGCTTAATTAATAAAGTTAATGAAGGATTGGCCAACAGTGAGCACCTATTTATATTTCCAGGAAAGAATAGTTTTGTCCCAATCCCAAACCCAGACACCATTAATCTTAGTCAACTCTTAACTTATGGTCCAAAACCAGACAGTCAGGAGGTGGTTCCTTACTGACTCAGTGGGTCTGGATCAAGCTCTCATCCCAGCTCCTCTAAAAAACAGACAGAATATTGTCCTATGACAGCTCTGGTCCCCATGCATCCCAGCCCTCTGGGAAAATAAGATGCACTTAGTATCATTTCCCAGAATGAAAGCAAATTCTGGGAATTCATACTGAAAAACCTGATGAGCCAGTTGGTCACAAGCTTGTGCAATGCAGTAGGCTGCTAACCTTCCTATGTATAGCACTGCCTAGCATCTGCAGGGAGACTTTCTCTGCTGATCCTTAACTCAGTGGCCCACCTAAGACAGAAAATGCTCATTCATGAAATAGTGGGGGGGGGATCAACTTGCCAATGGGCTGTGCAGGGCTTGCCATTATCTGGAATCTATCGCTTGAGCCTGGCTGCTTTTCTCCAAAACATCTGCTCCAATTCAGCCAGAAGTTATGGACTTCTGGTCATCTGGCCAGGTGCCGGGGGATTGGAAACTAGCTAATGTGGTCCCAATTTTCAAGAAAGGGAGGAAGGAGGACCCAAGTAACTATAGGCCTGTAAGCCTCACCTC
>NW_017728934.1:1976462-1995006 GCF_001723895.1 Crocodylus porosus
TGACACTAAGATGTGGAGCGAGGTGGGCACACTTGAAGAGAGAGAGAGGCTGCAACTAGATTTAGACAGACTACAAAAGTGGGCAGATGAGAATAGGATGGAGTTCAATACAGACAAGTGCAGAGTGCTGCACCTTGGGAGAAGGACTGCACACCACACATACATGCTGGGGAGTTTCCCTCTTGAAAGCACAGAGGCGGGATGGGATCTTGGAGTTATTATTGACTCCAAGATGAACATGAGCCGCTAATGCCAGACCACAGCCAGCAAGGCCAGCCATACCTGGTCATTCATCCAAAGGTGCATCTCAAGCCGGTCCAGAGGGGTGATGCTCCCCCTCTATGTGACACTGGTCAGGCCGCAGTTGGAGTACTGCATCCAGTACTGGGTGCCACACTTCAAGAGAGATGTGGCCAGCCTGGAGAGGGTTCAGAGGAGGGCCACCCGCTTGGTGAGAGGGCAGCAGGACGGGCCCTATGAGGAGAGACTGAGGGACCTGAACCTGTTCAGCCTCAGCAAGAGGAGGGTGAGGGGGGACCTGGTGGCTGCCTACAAACTCATCGGGGAAAATCAACAGGAAATAGTTAGAGCCCTTTTCTCCCCAGCACCACCTGGGATGACGAGGAACAATGGTAATAAGCTGATGGAGAATAGGTTTAGGTTAGAGATCAAAAGGCAATATTTTACAGTTAGGGTGGCCAAAATCTAGAACCAACTTCCCAGGAAAGCGGTCCTCGCCCCTACCTTGGGTAAACTCAAGAGGAGGTTGGACAATCACCTGTCTGGGGTCTTGTGAACCCAGCATTCATTCCTGCCTGTGGCAGGGGGTCAGGCTAGATGAACTGTACAGGTCCCTCCTGACCCTAGCTACTATGAAACTATGTCTTGATGCAGACATCACTGGGTGAGGCTCCCTGAAGCGTGTTGCACACGGCTCAGGCTAAATGGTCACAGCAGCTCCTTCTAGCATAGGAATCGACAGTACCCAGAGTCCTGGAAGGTACCAGGCAACTGTGCAAAACTGCCTTGTCAACCTCCCCACTCCCTTCAGTCTTCTCCATCCAGTACCTTTTGCGACATTGCTTTAACTCACTGTGAGATACAAAGAGGCTGTAAATCAGGAATCATTGGCTGAAATGCTCTGGCCCACACTCTGTAAAAGGTCAGACCAGACTAGGCTTCTTCTGGTACTGAATGTCTCTGAAACTGCATTTCTTCAAGGGAGATAGGCTGGTTTCCATCACTCTATCCACGAGTTTTCAATGTCCCACTGATTTTTTTCCTACTGTTGCTTGAAGTTAGGTCAAAGGAGAAGTCAGGGTGGAGTAGACATGTAAGTCCTTGCAGCTGCGCAGGAGACAGACACGATTTTTGCAAACAAAGAGCATGTGGGGAAGTGGTTTCAGTTATCAGGAAGCACTAAGGTTTCTAACTACATACCTTGGATGGGGACTCATCTCCTGTTTATCTCTGAGAATGGTATGGGGGTGACTTTGGTTCTGGACCAGATGGGGATTGGTGTTCTTCAGCTTTCACACATACCACCCAAGTAGCCATGACAGCAGGGTGCTGATCACAGCATCCTGCTCCAACATCTTCCACAATCCATGGCAGCATCTTCACTTAGTACTTCCACTAAAGCATTCATAGGTGAATAGTTAATGCCTGGGTTAGATTTCAAGGGCAAAATTTTATTATTATAATGAATGGGAAGCCACAATTCTATCCAAGGGGCTTTTGTCTCAGGTTGTCTGTATATTCAGGCAGATGTCTCTGCTTCAGTTATGCTCAGGCTTATGTTGAAGAACATAATTCCAGTTTCAAGACTTCTGTGGTCTAACATTAACATTTCAGTTCTCCCCTACAATTACGTTGCAACTTCTGTGGAAAACTAGCCACATAAGGACTGGGTCCCAGTTCCTGAAAAGGCAGCGAATGGATCCAGGCCCATATAAATATACGTGAAGATCAGGGTCTCCAAGCCTCTGACTCTTAGAAGTGGGAAGGAAGCACGGATGACTCAGCAGACGATCCTCAAGGGATCCTGTTTATCAGAATAAGCCAGCAAAAGCTGGGAAGGGGCCAGACAGATGCACAGCATTGTGAGCATTCCTGGACGGTTCACAAACCATTGAAAAGGATCCTACACAGTTCTCCCCTAAAATCCTGTGCAAATGTAGGCAAAAACTGAGCTGAGGTTAACCCTTTGCTTTCCAAGTCGTGCTTCATCACAGAGAGCTACAAACCAAAACCCCTGTTCATAATACCCTTGAGCTCTGGGCGTGCTGATCTGCATTCAAACTCTAAGGCTTCAAGGCAGGATAAAAATCTCTCTCTTCCCAACTCATCTGCCACAAAGGAAACTTTATTCTAAGTATGAAAAATGATGGTAGCTAAGTGGCTCCCTTTCGTTTTATCCCACATATGGGGAACAAGCAATTACATGTCAGAATTCAGTCCTTGCAAATTTTAGTCCTGATATAAGGAAACAGCTCTTCACATTGTGCTTGAATTTGTGGTTACAGGAAGTCATTAAGGCAATTACTGTGAGTGAATATTTTTACTTTGGGTTTAAGAGGCTTGTTCCTGACCCTTTCAGAATGTGCCCAGTAGTTCTGGATGCTGAGATACCCCAGGGGACTCCAGGTCCATGCACAAGACTCGCCTGCCGATTCAGGAGGGGTGTTATCCCCATGGCTCCCTTTGCACAGCTTTGCCTAGATAATCTGCAAGCCCCATCCGGTCCTCTTTGAATACTGTGGGTACAGGATCAAGCCCCCCAGAGGCAGGATGGGAGGTTCAAGGTTCATCTTCCCTTGCAACATCACATGTAGGCCACTGTCAGCAGGAGGAAACAGGACTCGATAACCCAGTGGCCTGAATGGAGGATGCTAATCTTAACTCTCATCCGTGGTTTGTTGAGCATGGGGACATGTCAACAGGAAGAGGTCAAAGTCAGCAGAGACTTGCTGGCCCCACTCTTAATGGGCTGTTAAAGCACTTAATCAAAGGCAGAAGCTCTGGTGTCCCATGCAGCTGCCACCGCAGTGCCTGCCTGGTTCTGTCAGTCTGGCCTCAGATCCACCACTCTGGTCTGGCCTGCTGGTTTTCACTTCTACGTGGATTACCCTGGGTGGGAGCAGGCTGGTTCCTGGAGCTCAAGCCGTTAGGGCAGTTCTGATGTCAGCCCGTGCTGGAAAGGCCGAGGGGAAAAGCGACAGGCTGCACGGGAGGTAAGGCCAGTGCCTGCAGAGGGGCTTCCAGGGCTCCCTGTACTGAGCTATCCAGGAAGCAGGTATTGTGCCAGTGCTGTTTCCATATCTCTGTGTAGCTGTCTGCCTCTCTGGCATCTTCTAGCAGGCTCTGTCCAATCAGTCCCTCTGTGCACTATGTTCTCTGGTCAGCTCCCCCCACCACCACCACACTCCTCTGTCTGTATCTGTCTGTCATCCAGGCATCTAAGCCCCTTGAGGACCACAGAAGTTGATACACCAGATCGGCCCCAATGATCTTCTATCCAGTCTCCTATTTTGGAGAGTCATCAGCACAGATGCTTCAGAGGAAGCCCCTCCCCAGATAATCTTCCCTCATTTCAGTTCAACCAGACCTGGAATAGGTAGAGACTGTCTTATGCCCTGATGAACAAATGCCTTGACCATGTTAGTTATGATCACTGTGTGCACTAGGGTAGTCAAGAGCCCCGGCCATGCACCAGCAGTCTGTTGCATGAGGCCAGAGGGTTATAGCACCCTGGGGTGCCTTGAGATCCTTTCAAGGGTGCCACAGGATGCACTTTAGTACTGTTAGGTGTGCAAACACAGTTCACATGATAAACCCAGAGATCAAAAAAGGAATCCATAGCGTTAAAACCATTACCAGTACTTTTCTGTAGTCAAAAAATGAGTGAAAACGAAGAGCTGGCATTTTCCAAGGGGGGCCTCAAGCCTGTTAAGAGGTACCTTGAGTCTAAAAAGGTTGAAAACCACAGCATTAGAACAGGACAGTCCCTGCCCCAGGGAACTCCTGATGTAAATGCACCTCCACTGGTCCCATTCACAACATAACATGGGAAGCAGGCAGGTTCCTTGTCTACCGAGCCAAGTGGGCACTTAGCAATGGGAAAAAACGCAAGTCTCCACGCGGAGGTTAAAAAGTGCTACACGTCCGTGTTTATTATTATTAAATATACAAGCCATTCGCTATTTTTAAATAAACATCATTTTTTAATGACTTCATATAAAATAATTCACCATGTCAGGGTATAAAAAAAAAAAAAAAGAACAACAGTCTGAACCAAACAGTAACTCCCACAAAATCAGAAGCTACTCTCTGATCGGCTAATACACGAGCGAGAATGTGACGGGGTGCCTGGCTTCAGTGCAGCAGCCACAGCTTAGGTAGCTAGGGCCTGATTCTCAGCTGGCGTGAGTCAGTGGAGAACTGTCTATTGCCACATCCATTGACTTAGGCCTCGTGAGGATCCAGACCACCAGTGAGAAAGTGGTATTATCTGGTGCAAGTCTGATCTTGCTTACAACACTATTGTCCACTGAGGTCAGTGGATTGATCTCTGAATTAACCTGAGCATGTAAGATTAGACTCTTGTGGGTGCTTGTAGACGTGCCACGAGGCTGCTCTGATGCACTGTAATTACAGCACTTCGGAGCAAACTCGCTTAATGGAGTCTGCTGGAGCATGTTAATTAGCATGCCAGCCTCCGCATCTCATGTATCAGCATCTCTGCGCTTCAAAATAGGGGTGGGGGACACTTTAAATAGAGCTCATTTGACAAGCTTTAGTAAAGCACCCCCATCACCATTTCAAAGTGCGGGGATGCTGCAGGTGCTTTAATTAGAGTGGCTCTCTGAGCCACTCTAATTAAAGCGCCCCCACCCCCACCCCCGGAGCACGTGTAAAGACACCCTATGTGCCATGGATACCTGAGCTGCGTGTGTATCTCATTCCAGTCACATGCCACATTGCTCTTTTGGAATGGCTTGTACCTTTGGAGTTAATAAATATGCTTAAAATATTAATACTGTGAATAATAAAAACATTGACTTAAATAGATACCCTTCCGTCTTTGGGTAGAATAAAACACAGAGGCTATGACACATGGCCCCAGCTTCCGATCTGGGGCCAGATCTTCAGTGGAGTAAATCAGCACAGTTCTGCAGTTAGGCTGATTTGCACCCCCTGGGGCCCTGGCCCTTCATACAAGTTGACATGGACTGGTGGAGGGTCCTGGAGAAGAGATGAGGTTGACATGAAGATGGCCAACTTGCAAGGTCCAGCAAGGGCAGTCCTCCTACTTGGAGAGGCCATGAGAGGACTCTGAATGGAGTGGAGAGGGGGACCAGAAAATCAGTGCAGGTAGGACACTCTTGGGGGCATCATTGACAGAAGCAGCCTCCACAAACTGAATAACCAGGATTTAGGGACAGGGGTATTTCAACAGTGCAATGGGAGACCGGTGGCCTACTGCACCTGGTCTAGCAGTAACGAGTCCTGGGATCCAATCCTGGTTCTGACTTACTGATTTACTGTGCTATGTGGGCCAGGTGCCTTAACCTCTTCCAGCTTTGCAATGGAGATGGCAGAGACCCCCAGCCACTGAGGGCTAAAAAAGCTCCTAATCATCAGAACAGCAGAGCTGGGAGGGGGCTATACACAGGATTAAAGCCTGGCTCAGATCAGGATGACATCTGCTTGCATCCTAAGCTGCACAGATCACTATCACAATACCACAGGTTCGCCACATCCACAAGGTGCATTGATACCCTGGCAGTGTACAAGTCCCACGTGACCCTAGTGAGATACACACGCGAGCTCAAACGCCAGCCTGGGGCTGTGCCTGCTGCACCCACATTACTGGATAAAAAGTCCTTTAGAAAATAAGACATATTCAGTACGTTAAAGCACAGTCATGAAAATCCGGTCCATGACATGAGACCAGCTCATGCCTATTGCTCCACGCGCAGGGCCTGACCTGCCGCACCCATGGCTGGCCACGCTTGCGCCCTCCAATAAAATACTTTACAGGATAAAATTTATCCAATACATTAAAGCAGAAACATGATTAAGGCAGTTCTACCAGCCCGAGGCCAGCTCGGGGTCCTTAACAAACTGGCTGCAGAGTACCAGGAACAGGTTTCCCTTGGCCAGGGACAGGCAGAAGGATGGAATTAGAGGCACAGGATCCAGAAGGAAGAGGCAGGGGCCCAGAGCACAGGACAGGGGCGCTGAGCCAGGCCACCCACAGTTGCTTACCTCTGGCATGTCCTGCACAGGTGCCCACAGGGCAGAAACACGGGCAAAGCAGTGCATATTCACAGTGCAGAGGTTTGGCTTCCCCTTGGGGCTGGGAACCGGAAGCTCAATCAGCCAGTTTGCTCTCCCAGTGCCAGGTCTCCAGCACCTCTTGGGAATGGAAGAGGGAAGTGGAAGCAAGGACAATGGGGTGCAGGTCCCCTCTCCTCTCTGCCAGGCCCCAACCTCTCAGTGAACGGTGGGGGTCGGGGCAGATGAGGGAGGGGGTGCGATGCACCACGCTGCTGCATTCCAGCCCCATGCATGGGAGCCCCAGCAAGTAGGAAGCCAAACACACCATCCTGCCCCCTAAGTCCTCCAGCCCAGGGTGTGAAGGAAGGAATGAGGCAAACACTGCCTGTCCCAGCTAAAACAAAGCTCCCAGGTACGACAGCTCTGGGGCAAAAAGGGGACACACAGGTGGGGATGTACTGGCCGATGCATGTAGCTAATGGCATCCTAAAGGGGGTGATCTGCCCAACAGGCAGCTGGTGGTCATCTGAAGAGGGGGATCACTCCAAACTGCAGCATGCCGGGGCAGAAAGAGCAAAGGGTCAGGAGACAGACAGGCTCAGCTCATAGACAGGTGGCAGGGCAGAAGTAGCCCTAGCAAGAAGCAGCTAATCCCCCTCCTCACCCACACCAGGGAGCCAATTTAGGAAGGACAAGGAAACCCCAGGTTACTGCCCTCTGGTCCCTCCCATCTGCAGCATCCACCTGGGATCCAGAGTCACTTGCAAGGAACATACTGGGAGCAACGGTGAGCGGGCAGATGCAGTGCAGTCCTCCCTTGCTGCCCGGGCATGCCTCACCATGGAGCTTTCCGTGGCACCACCAAGCATGGACCGAGCCAGCGACTGCTACGCTATCCTACGCGGCGAGAAAGTCCCTCTGGAGTCAGCAGACCCTCTGCACCGTGGAGAGCACCGGCACCACGATTCCAGGCCTGCCTCATCAGAAGCAAGCCACTGTCCTTCCCAAAGCAGGTCTGTGGGGGCCCTGTCTCCTGTTCCTTCAAGGCCGCTCCAGCTCCTCCATTGGCACAAGGCAAGAAGAGCAGTTCGCTGGGGCTTGTGGCAACATGGAAGCTGGGCTCCGGTACCAGAAGTAGCTAGTGTCCTTCTTGGCTTTTTTCCTGATGATGTTTCAGAGACAGGAAGAGCAAGAGCAAGAGACAGAGAGAGCATCATCATCGCCAGGGAGATGAAGGTGGGGTCCAGCTAGTGCAGATTCTCCTCCAGACAGTGCTGAGATTCCCCGCCTCAAGAAGCAAGGGGAGTCCAAGCCCCACACAGCTTCGCTGCCCATGACAAGAGAGGCCCAGCTGGAAGGGAAACGAGATAATGTGACCCCGATGCACTGCCCGCCTGTAGGGAGCCATGGTGGGGCAGGGGGTGCCCGCAGAAGGGTAAGCCTTCACATTCAGCTATGCCCTAGGCTGAGGGAGCAAGAAGTTGGTTGCTATTCTAGTTGGCACGTCTGCCAGAAGCTGCCTGCTCTCTCGGGGAAAGCCGCCGAGCCCTGGGGCGACACGACTGTCTATGCTGTTCATGGACCCAGTGGCACTAACCTGAAACCAGCCTAAGTGAAGCAACACAGCAGGGTTGTAGTGACAGCCCCGGAGATCACAAGTGCATACGTAAAGGGGACGATCAACCCAGAGGCTGAGGGCTGCGGGACTGTGTCGAAGGGGAGGGAAGGGGAGGGCTACTGTGTGACGCTGGCTCCCTGCCAGTCAGTGACTCCACATCAAACCGGTCCAGTTTGTAGGTAAAGGGACCTCCCTCCCCCCAGCCCTGCAAGCACCTCTGGGATTTGAGAGCACACCAGGGGCTCTTCTTTCCCTGCCCATCTTCAGTAGTCATGGCTTCATAGTTCAAACATGGGTCACTCCTTGGCACCTGATAACCAGCTCCATCGGCACTGCTGTGCTAACACGACTGAGCTCAGTGCAGACCCAGCAACTGACCTGATCCCCCTCGGGAGTATCTTTTCACAGAGCGGCTGTCAGAGCAGCGTCACTTGCCAAGAGGAACCAATTTCTCTCTCGTAGAAGCTCGCAGGCATGAGCTACTGCAGCTATTCCCTATTCCGCTTAATGGCACTACACCCACATAAGCCAGGGCTGGATACAGTCCTTAGCCACTGGATGGCTTTAATTAAATTCCTCGTTGCTACAGGTCCTGCACAATCCCTAGGCGACCTGGAACCTGCTAGCAGCTGGTTGGGCATCAGGTGATCAGCTCACAACAGGCTCCCGTTCCCCTCCCAGCTTGTGCCCCAGGCCCTGGCAGTAGGGAGGGAGGAAGTGGGGGGCTTACCTCATAGCTCTCTCTGCACCTGCAGCTGCAGACAGGCCTGTGCTTCATGCAGCAGCCTGCAAGGGGAAGCAAAGCCCAAGGGTTAACACTGAGCCCAGAGGTGAGGCCGAGTGATAGCCGGAGGGAGGAGAGGTATGACAGTGTAATCCTCCCTGCTGCTCTGTCACCTGGCGGAGGGGATGGTGAGGAATTCGTGGGGAGGCAGAGACATGGGTTTGAGCTCTCAGCAGCCAGGGCCTGCAGCCCAGGCTGTTCCTGCATGAGTGCTCTCACCAGCAGGTTCCTGGGCGGTGGGACTGTGTCAAAGGGGAGGGAAGGGGAGGGCTACCGTGTGACATCCCATTACTGATGCTCTGAGCCGAAATCCGTGCCATGGACCTAATAGATCAGGTCTCTCCAGGGCTCCAGACAGAGTTTGAACCACCGTATGAACCGCTCCCGCCACAGTGTGAACTACTGCAGAGCTTAGACCCTAGCTAGGCACCTCGGCAGCTGTCTATACTGCCTCCAAGCTACCCCTAGGACTGCACTGGGAAAATACGCCTCACCTCCCTCTTCACCTCAGGAACTACATGCCCAGAAAGCAACATCTCCTGGTTGTATAACCCATGCCAGAGTCTCCACAGCCTCTTACCTTCCCTCCTGCTGTTCCAGGTCATTCCCTCTCATCTGCAGCTGTCTTTCCAAGGTCTGCATGAAGGAAACAGAGGATGAGCACTGAGACAGGGGCTGGAAGGAAGTCAGGAGTGAAGTGGGGCCATGCTGCCTCAATGAGAAGAGCTGCTGGGTGGGTCCTTTCCCCTCACTCCCTCCACTGGGCAGTGTCCTCAGTGATGCTGGGGGACAGAGTCCTCAGCGCTAACCAGAGCTGGAGATAGGGAATATGGGTGGAGGCAGGCAGGGGACTGCAATGGGAGGCGCTCCCTGCCCAGCAGTGCATCACTAAACACCCTTCCCCACCTTGGCCCAAATCCCACTGCAGTCACAGCCCCCCCAAACAGTTCTGTCCTTCTCTAGCACTGCCCCTCTTTCCCCCAGCACCTCCAAGCAACTTGTCATCTCCTTTCACTGGTGGGGAAATCGAGGCAGGGATCAAGCTCCTGAAGTCAGCAGCAGAACTGGGAACACAACCCAGGCATCCTGACACCCAGTCTCTGCTCTGAGCACTAGGACCCCAATTCAACATGCTCATTAAAGAGTGGGTTGCTCCCAAGGTGCCTCCAGCTCTTGGGCTGATAGTGAAGAGTTGGAAGGAGGTGATGCATACTTAACCCATGAGCTAGCACTGCTGCTGCCGCCCACAGGGCTGTGCCATGTACCCCACAGCTGCTAAGAACAGCTGTTCTCCTACGTGCCAGTACCATGGAGTCCTTTGCACTATGGAGCAGGGATATGGTGGGGAATCTTACCCTGGATTTATGCATGTAGAAGAGCAGGCCTCCCACTGCCAGCAGGACCGCCAGGATGCTAATTGCCAGCGTGTATATCAGGGGCTCCCAATTGCTCTCTTTGAGCTTCGCCTCCTTCCTGCGCCGGTCTGTGTTCGGAGGAATGAAGTTCAAGTCAACCTGAGGCCCTGCCATGCTGTCATCGGGCTCATTGAACCTGGACAGCCCCTGAATTCTTCCCCCCACTCTCTTCTCAGGGATGTGCTGTGTGCCTGGCCCTCTGCCCTGCCCTGCTGGGTGCCAAGGACTCTCCCAGGGGTGCTTTTCAGGAGGGGTTGGGTTGTCAGTGGTGGCTGCCATCCTGGAGAACTGATGCTGTGCTACTGAGATCGGCTCCTTGGAACTCAGAGTTGGGCCAAGCGACAGCTCGCTGAGCAGGGGCGTTCCTGGACTGTCAGCATAGGCCAGCCCCAAGGCATCCTCTGCCTCCACGCTGCCAGGGCCAGGGCTGGATGTGGCATCGATGCTGCTGGCTTCCATCAAGTGATCACTTGGCTCTGTCCCTGTGGGTGCCTGGGCAGCAGAGGTGGCATCTTCCACTGCCCTGGTATGCAGCCTTTTTGTGACAGGCAGTGGATTAGGTGAAGCAGAAACGAGCTTGCCATGCCCAGCCAGCCCTAGCTGCATGCTTCCAGCTCTGGAGGACAGAAAAGGATCCTGGAATCCATTCTCATCCCTCTGTAACATCCTCTCATCAGGGGCTGAGCTAGGTGGAGAGATGGAGAAGCCCTTGGTACTAGGGGGCTCTTGGCCGACAGCTTCAGCAGGGTCCTGGAGGGATTCATTGCTGGTGGACTCATCCCCATGTCCCTGTGATGCTGGCACTGGCTCCGATTCTGCAGGTGGTGAAGACGTGGTGGCAGACGTGCCAGCCCAGGGGCCCAGGAGCTCTCTTGTACCTGTGCTGCTGTGTGTGCTCCTGAATGCCTGAGGCCTGATGCTGCCATCTAGTTTGGTGGGAGTCGGCAGGGTATCAGGCAGGCTGTGTGGTGGGTGGGTGCCGGCAGCAAATTCCTCGCTGCCTTGGCGGGCTACAGTGGAGGGGAAGGGCTTGGTGACAGAGGCCGGAGGGAGAGAGGTTGAGGGTCGCCCAGGGATGGGACTTGCTGTAGGGCAGTTGCAGTTCTGGGCAGCCACACCTGAAAGAACCAGAGAGAAAGAAGGGCCATAGAGTCACCAGCCTCCAGAGAGAGCAGGGGACAACCCCTTCCCCCTGTCCCAGGGCAAAGCCTGAGCTTGGGCAGGCTGATGCCAGAGCCACAGAAAGGGGCCCAAAACAATACGGAGCTCAGAGAGCCCAGAAAGAGGGGTTAGGACACAACATTGGGCAGAGCAGGGACAGGCCATGGGGAGTGGAGGGTCCCGGAGGAGTGTAAAATGAGACCCGCCAGGGAGTCAGGGAAGAAGCCTGTGAGCTGGGTGGAAGGAGCAGTTAGTGGTTAGTAGGAGATGTGCTTGTTTCCTGTGAGCAGGGACACGGGCATGGAGGGAAGGCAGCAGAGTGAACAGGCTGGCATGGTCCTCACAACAGCAGCCCCTAATCCGGCAGGGATCTGAGGTTCAGGTTGTCGCCAGCAGCAGGGGGCCCAGCAGCAGGACCAAAGGGAGGGGCTGTTAGTTTCCCATCGTCCCCTCGACTCAGACAAGACACAGGACAGTCCCAGCTTGTGATGAACACAGATGATGGATGACAGCTGCTTCGTGGTAAGCATGCAAACATACAACATGGAACATTGACCCCACGGCGGCAGAGAGGAGAACGCTGCCTCTTCCACTCCAGCACAGCAGTGCTCCCCAAGGGGTAGCCAGGCAGCCCTGCAACTTGCCTGGGAGGCCAGAAGCACCGTCCCCCAGGTGGGGAACACTGAGGCACAGAGCAGTGAAGTGACTTAGCCAAGGTCACCCAGCATGTCAGTGGCAGAGGAATCCAGGCTTTCCAACTCCCAGTGCTGCGCTCTTGTCTCAAGCCCAGGCCTCAGGCCTGCAGCCCAACCTGCATCAGCTCTGCGGTTTGGCTCTAAAGGTTTTCATGCTGCTAATATCTGCACCTGCCTCTGAACTTCCTGGTTTCAGTTCAAGTCAGAAATAGCAGAGACGAGAGCGTCATCCTCCATCAACACGGCCAAACACACAGCCCTAAATGTGCAGCAAAGGGAGGCAGAGACTTCCAGCCCATCCCCCCGCAGCTGAGGACCTTCCTTTGAACTGAACCTTGAGCTTCATTTCTGAGAAGCAATGGGAGCAGCATATACCTAGGTGTGCACCGTGAATGTTCACTCCCGCATCTCTCCACCCAGGGAGGTGCAAGCAGACAAATGCAGCCCAGAAACATCAAGAAAAGCCCATGTGTGGAAACAAATGCTTCTGGGTGTGCAAACCCATGTGCACACATAGACACACACATCAGACAGATGCATCCATAAAGCTGCAAACAACATGCACATGCGTTCAGAGGGAAGAAGCTGCCCTAGGGTCCTTACCTAGTGATGAGGTCTCCTGTTTCTTGGAGGCTGAGCACAGCTTCCTGTAGGTATCACTGCAGTCCTGTCTGAAATCTACTTTCTGGTCCAGGAGGTCCTTGACCTTGGAGAAGAACTTCTTCACCAGTCCCAGCATCTCCTCGGGAGGGGTACTGAACTCCTTCACGCAGGCCTGGGAAAGCTAATGAGAGAGCTTGGCTCAGCAACCAGAATATGGACCAGATGGCAGAAACAATGTTATCGCCCCGCTTGCACTGACTCCTAAACATTAATCAGCGCCACATCCAGAGTATGACCTGACTCTCTTCACACAGCCCCCTGGAAGGCAGTGGTGGGAAACCAGGATCAGGCCCACCGAGTCTGATGCAGCTCTCCCTCAAATCAAAGGGAGTTTTGCCACGTCCCCCAGGGAGAGCAGGATCGGGACCATTCACCCACTGGGCACTAGGCTGCGGCAAATGCAGGCAGAAGAACACCAACGAGATGAACATGGCTGGGCTGGGTTTGCCCAGGGGTCCGACTGTGCCCTGAGTCCTCTGGTGACTTCTGCCTAATGCAGGTTGCAGGGGAGCTCACAGGCAGAGGAAGCCTGATGGAGGCAGCTGGGCGCACAGCCCATCGCACAAGAGGTTAAATAGCATTGATAGTGTCCTGTTATTCATAATGTCCATGCAAAACTGGGAACTAGCTTGCATCTAGGATTGCCCAAGACACCATGCTGTTCAGAGACCCCCACCCAGCAGGATGGCTCTAGGGTCTCTCAAGACCTCCAAAGACTCTTGAGCACTTCCACTGCTCTGCCCAAGGGAGGCTCTAGCAGACAGCTGGGACTGGCTGGGAATCTTCCCAGCTCTGTGGTTTCGGCTCTGCTCTTTCATCTGCCAGGCTGGGATCCTGCTAACCATCCACCCACAAGTCCAGCTTCTCTCTTAATTAGCTCCGCATGGATTTGATCGTTCCTGTCCGATAGTGACCACAGTTCATGGTTAAGGGCATGGCCCCTGCAGATCCCTGTGTTGTCCCTTCCCTGGCTTAGACATCCTCCCTGCTTCAGAGACCAGAAGAAACCAAGCGGCTCCCTTCCACTGAGGGCCACGTGCCCTCCTCCTGGTCCCCAAAAGAGCCTGGTATCTGGAGGTACCTCTTTCTCCTCTTCATCCTGCTCCTCAATGCATATTTCTTCATTCTCGTCAATCTTGGTGTACATCTCTCTCACGTTGTTTGCTTTCTCAAAGTTGGATGAGTTCTTCTTGTACACCATTTTATCCAGGATATTCTTCAGTTGCGGGAAAGCTGCCTTGACAAAACAGATCGGCTTGTTCTAGGAGGCAAAAAAATCAACAGGTTAGTGTCCATTATGCAGGTGCACGATGCAGCTCAGCACACCTGCATAGCCTGACTTGCACCTGACCCAAATGGAGGGGCCCTGTAGAAGGAGCTGTCAGGTGTGTTTCAGAAAGTGGGTGACCCCAAACCAATGCATTTTTCATAATGAAAGGTATAAAATTCCCCAGAAGTTTCTGTTGCATCACAGTGACACCTACAAAACCCAGTTATAATTGAGACCTTACCAGGCTAAGTCCTGGATATACAGCTATTAAGAGACTCATGGGCTTGCTAAATGGCCAAAAGGAGGGATTACCAGCACTATTCTGCAGGTGGGAAACTGAGGCATGGAAGGATTAAGTGACTGTGCAAGCTCAAACAGGTTGTCTGTGGCAGAGCTGGAACCTAAACCCAGATCTCTGACATCTGAGGTATTTCAGCCACAAACCCTTAGTCCCCTAGACACCTGCTTAACCTCCTCCCTGACCACGGGCCCTCCATTCACCGTAGCCGGTCCCCAGCTGCCATGCACACTACAATGTGACCTTATGAGGCCCGTCTCAGCTTCAAGCAGCAGATAAAGTGCACTCACCAACTGCTGCTCATCAATGTACTCAAAGGAGACCTTGCAAGCGTTCATCATCTGTGTGTCAATCTGCAACAGAGAACCACCAGGTTAGACAGCAACTCCTTCACACTTCCATCTAACCAGGTGCCAGATCTGTCTGAGGCCTCACAGACCCTGGTTAGGAGACAGCCTGCAGTGCAGGATGAGCCCAGCTATTCTGGATAGGACCCACTGCCCCATGGGGCAACCAGAGTCAAAGGCCTGATATTCCAAGCCCCAGGCATGCTACAGCAGGGCTCACTAGCAGTGTGGACTCAGCTCTTGAGGTGCTGTACACCTGGCACAGGCATTCGTCACCTCAGCTACAGAAGGAGCAATCACTTCTGGGTGTCCAGGTGGATCTCAAACCCAGCCAGCACTCTTACTCTGCACACACCCTGCAAGGGACAGCCCAGCTCGTAAACAGACAAATGTATCCTGGCTGGACTTTCTGCCCCTCGCTCCCGCAGCTGTCGCTCCTCCCCCTAGGGGAAAAGAGCTTTCTCTGCAATGCTCTGGGATCCGTAGTGCTGGAAGGTGCAAATGGCACGATGCATTTTATTCTGTACAATTCAGACGGTCCAGAGGCAAAGCAGTCAGAAGGTAGGCGGCGCCGTGCTATGAACAGGCGTAGCCCGGTTGAGAATGTCATCTTGGGATTATTCCTAATCTTCCCCCAAACAAACAAGGAGATGCCTGGGCAGAAGAAACCATTAAATCCCCTTTCTCCTTTCCCCTTTCTCTTTCACGTGCTGAGTCAGCAGTTTACACACGACTTCACGGGGGTCCCAGAGCCGCAGGACTCTCTGTGTCTGAAAGGACCCCTGGGCCGGAGAGGTTTTCTGTTTCAGAAGGCAAAGCTCCTTTGAGGAGTGAGAGAATGATTTGGAGCCTGCATTTCAGGCTGAGAAGGGACAGGGCTGCCAGGAGAGCATGTCTTATTGTGAACAATTGCTTCATTATCTGCAGAGGGAAACAGGCCTGCAGTGAGCGGGAGGTTACTAGAAAACATTTATTCGGAGCAGAGCCAGGGAGGCTGCGTGGGTAAGGAGGGGTGCAGGGCTGCGATCGCTGCACCAGCCTGAAGAATGCCAGAGGGAAAGTACCTCTGGCAGCCCAGAAACCATCAGGTTTCATTTGAACTACCTAACTCCAGTCTCTGTGCCCGACGGTTGAGATGGCTCACCAGCCGCCGGAGGGAGGGCTCCGCTCAGCTCAGGATGTTGCAGGCGCTGAGACACGGGCACCTGTGCCAATGCAGCAACCCCAGCTTAGTAACCTAATGCTTTGACTGGCAGCACCACATCTGGATTGGCAGCCTGGCTCCTGCCATGGAAGCTGAGCCCTTGAAGTGGCAGCAGCATATGGAGCCCGAGGTTAAGCATTACCTGTCTCTCTTTTAAAATTCAAGTGACTGCTGTTCAGTTGAGCTTACACCACTTGGCACCTGCTCGCAGCCCGCAGCCCACAGCCCTGAAAAGCATGCTAGCAAGGCCCTTCTCAAAGTAAAATAGCACTGCACCACCCCCTTCCAGCTGCTTCTCTTCCACTTACATACTTCTCTATCTATCCCTCCCCATACACACCTCTCTATCTGTCTGCCTACGAACTATGCCCTTACACAGTCATTTGTCTGCCTGCCACCTGCCCTCATGGTGAAGATTAGAGGGGGGGAGCTGGACAGGCAGACAGTGGATAGACAAGCACGCAGCGTATATGGGGAAGGCTGGGTAGAGCAACAGAGAGAGTGGGGAGAGACAGTGTGTGCAGGATACGGATGCATGGGGAAGGATGGATTAACACACAAGTGATTCTTCCTTGCTTCCCTCTGTCCCTTCCTCTCTCTTCTGACTGCTGCCACTCTTCATCCTTCCCCACCACCAGTGAAAGGGAAAGCAGCTGGTGGCTGCAAAGCTCCAGCCCAGCTCTATTTCTCTGCTTCTCGTTCTGGCTGCCCTGTGTTCATGGCCCGGTCCCAACAATCCAGTCCACCCGGCTTGACAGAGCTGATTCCCGCTCACAGCACAGCCCCATCTCTCCCGGGCACAAGACCTCCCTGGGAGATGTCTCCGCTTCCCTCGGCTCCACGCGGCACCTGCCTCCCCCTTGTTTTGAAAGGTGCCTGCCTGGGATGTTTCTCTCCGCGGGGGTGCTCTGCTTGGGGAGCTCGCCCTGCTGTGCTTGCTCACGTGGAACATACGCACTCATCCCAGCTGGGGCAGCTGGTCTGTCCCAACGGTGCCACAGTTCCCTGGCATAAACAGCAGCCTCGCTACTTCCAGGCACCCACCTCAGCAAGTGCCACCCTCCCATCAGCACGCAGCGCTGGCAGCTGAGGCAGGCACGGACCAGCTTCCCCTGGCCCCGGGCTCCGGCCTAACTCCATCCTGCTCCAGCTCCCCGGGCCATCCTGGCAGGCACAAGACTCACCAGGTCCTGCAGTTCATTTAGGTGCTTGTCGGTGATGATCTGGTTGCAGTAGTCTCCTTTTTGTGTCCAGCAGCAGGCCACGAACAGGAGAGCCAGCCAGGCTCTGGGGATCAGGTGTGTCTTAGCAGGGGAAAGAGAGATAGAGGAAGTCATACATGCACCTTCCAGCTCGTGTGGAAGAACCCATGCCCCCAGGCACCCGCGGCAGCTCCTTGGCAGTTTCCTGCCTGCTCAGTATCACAATAACGTAACCAAAAGCAACGAGCTTTGTTTTGCATTAATTTGTGCCAACAGCTGGATCTATCACAATGCCCCAGGGATGGGCCTAAAGATCCCCTGTCCCAGACACACAGGTACTCCCTGGACTGGTTTGCTTGCTTTCTGCCTTTCCCCAGGTACATCTATCTAGCTCCCATCTGCACTGTTAACCCATCTCTCACTGGTGCTAGCCCCATCAGCAGCGCAGCCAGGGCACATGACTGTCAGGAGACACGTGCCTTGCCCAATGCAGAGTGGGGCATGGCCTGGCACTTCTGGTAAGTCACACGTGGCATTGCTGTTTGTGGGCTGTTGCAGAGAAGAGGTCAAGACAAGCCTCCTTCCTAAGGGGCACCACAGGGTTAATCCCTAAGCATTGCTCCCCCCACCTGCTCCCCCATCAAACCCCTCCTTCCTGTCCTCACCCCTGTAGCTGCTGTTTGGAGGGAGCAGGAGGTCAGCGGAGCAGCTGAGCTGGGAATTCCCCAGCGCTGCCTTCTGCTTGGTCGCAGTCTCAGCGCCAGGTCCCCACCAGACACAAGTCTGGGCACGGCTCCGTGCAAAGCAGGAAGCTGGCGCTGCCACTCAGTGTCCCTGTTGCTAGTTTGCACCGTCTTCGCTGCCTCCCTCTCCCCTCGCCCTTTTCCCCCCAGCCCTCTCTCACCCCCCTTCCTCCTCCTTTTCAGTCCCTTCCAACTCCCACCCCACGCTATTCCTCTGGTCCTCCCCCGCTCTGCATGCGACCTCTCCCGTCCTGTCCTGCAGCCCCGTCTCTGCTCTGCTGACACCCTGGAGTCCAGCAGCCGCAGCTGTGTCCCCCTTTCCCGCACCCCTCCAGGGAACAGCCCCCGGCCTGAAGGTCTCTCCTCCTCCCCTCGCCACTCCTGAACACAGGCTATGCCTGGGCGGCAGCCCCACAAACTCCTTCGCGTGCAATGTGCAATCAAGCCAGTGGGACTCGCTGCCACCAGGAGCCCGGAGAGGCCAGGATTTAAGCAGGATGCAAAGAGGGAATGGCTCTTCCATGGCCAGCAAAAATATCCGGAGCCCCAACAGAGGGAGGGGCTGACAGCTCCCCTGCTTCAGGGCAGCTCTGACCTCAGAAACCCTGGAGGTCAGGAGGAAACTTTCCCTGAGGCCAGCGGAGGTATTTCTTGCGCCTGCCCCCCAAGCAGCTGGTGCTGGGTCCGCTCAACCCTGCACCCTTCCTCGAGCCACGATGCAGTCCCCGTGCCCCGGAGCATCAACTCCAGCGCCTGCCAGCCCGAGCCCGCCGGCTCCATCCATCCTCCCGCTGCCTCCTGGCCCGGGGCAGCTCCCTCCCCCCCGCGCCGCCTTCACGCGGGCCCGGGCGCTGCGGCTTCC
>NW_017728934.1:1995700-2028882 GCF_001723895.1 Crocodylus porosus
CCCCCGGTAACATGATTATACCAGCAAAAAACAGAGCTGTCAACAGGCAGGTGTGAACTTCAGCTCAGCAATTTGGGGTGGGTGTGTGGGCAGGTGACGGCCTGGGAGGTGTCACAGTGGGCGTAAGAGTGCAGAGCTGCCACGTAGGGGGGCGCTGAGGGCCTCGGCCGCCCCTTGGAAGGGGACTGTCACCTGAAATGCGTAGACCTTTCCACATGCCCATCATCCTAGATGCCTCCCCCAGGGCAAAAATAGAAGTGTTTGCATGATACCTGCCCGAGGCCAGGATTTCCTAGGGTGATCTCTTTTCTTGGCCCAGCTATCATTGGGATAGTTAGACAGGCTTTCAAAGGGAAGAAGACATGCTTCCTCAGGTCCCTGAATCCCTTCCCTTCGAAAGCTTGTCTAACTTTATCCCAGCAACATAGTTGATCCAATAAAAGAGATGGTCCTAAGAAAGGACCATCACATCATTTGAAGACCACCATAGCCATGACATCCTTCTTACACCACCTGTACAGTATCTTCTTACACTATCTGTATAGACAGTCTAACTGTGTGCGTGAGGTTTGGATATGCCTCCTTGCAAAGCATGTACGTCAATGCATGCCCTCATAAACGAGTGAGAGTTTCAGTGTGGATATGTGAGTGTGACATAGGAGCAGGTACCAATGTGTGGACAGGTGTGCAGTGTGCTAGTTAATGGGTCAAGATGCACTAAAAGGGAGGATGCACAGTTTTCATGCCTAGGTGCATGTGCTGCGTATGCCAGCGTGCATGTCTGTGTGTGTGAGGTATACAGGGATGCCTCTGTACATTTGGTTGCAAAGTATATGTAAATGAACATATCTTTTGGTGTGGAGGAATGTGCACATGCCTATATGGGGTAGATATGGGCATGGGATACATACATACGTGTGTAGCTGTGACCAAACGCTCAAATATCACCGAGATCCACTGTCACCATGAATTCCTGATTCAGCAAGCAAATAGGAGAACACTGTTAGCTCACACAGCTGGGCCAACAGGTGGTTTCAAAAGGCCTTTCCCAAAACCCAAGAGCACAATTATGAAATCTTCATGGGCACAAAAGACATCTTATTGAGGAGCAAGAGACGGTTGTGAAAGTATTGTGAAGGACCAGAAACCTAAGTGAACCTGTTTCTAAAGTCTGCCTAATACATGAGATTGAACTTTAAGATAGTAGAAATGATGCTTCTGCTCTTTTTAAAACTAAAATACCATCAGCAGCCTCTGTTGCACAGGAAGTAAACATTTCTGGTGAAACTTTTGTCACACCAAACTAAGCTAAAAACATGAAATGAAATAGAAACAAGAAATAAAACTGATTTCACTGACTGAAATCATGTTGCTGGCTGTCCTGGTTGAATCAGAGAAATTCTTAGCGCCGACAGCCAAAACAGATGCCAGAACTTTAAATGGCTTTAGATGGACATAACTAAGACTAGATAGTGGGATCTGTCTTTAGAGAGTATTGCCTTGCCATTCCAAAATCGTGTGTGTGTGAGAAATCATGTATAGCACTGTGCAAGTGGATGTGTGCTGTGTGTGCATCTGCATTTTCATCAAGGTGTGTGATACGTGTGCAAGTGCTACTGTGTTGTTGTCTGTCTGCACATTTCAGCATATGTAAGAATGAAAACTGTGCAAGTAGCTGTGTATGTGCACGAGGATTTATAAATGTGTCCAGCTGTACTTATTTGTATCTGTGTGAAATAACAGTAGGAGTATGCTTGTTTGTCCTCAGAAAGCATGCCATCATGGGTAAGGCATGCAGATATGTGTGACTGTACATGCATGCAACTATGTGTGTGCAGTTGAGATGCATGTACACAAATGCGTACACATCTGCTTGCTGTCCATCTGTGTTCTGTAACAGCGTGGTCTTTGTTTCCCAGGCTTTGATCTGAAAGGGAATACGCTCTGCATCTACGGTATGATTGGGTAAGTTCCACACCCTTGTGAGCACAACAGCTTCTTGTGGGTTGGCTTCAGTGGCTTCTCCTGGGGCTGAGTCAAAGTTTGCAAAACTGGATAAATTAATCTCCGGGGTTCAGGGGAACAGGCTAAAAATAGAAACTATGGGGAAAAAAACCAAACAGAGCTGTCATTTTTTCCATTCTGCAGTCTGGTCAGATGAATCGTTTTGTCAGGTTGATGAACCTGTCAGAGAGAAATCTCAGCTAACAAGGAAAAAGTATCAAAGGGTAGTATGTGGAGATCAAGAGGGATGAGAAACAGCTACTGTAGTAGACGGACCCTCAGCATGTATAATTCACTGTACCCCACTGAAGTCAATAAAGGAAGCTAGATGTCACCAGTTGTGGCTCTGGCGCTATTTCTTTAATCTCTACCCATGCACATTTTTCCCATCAGTAGCTGGAAGTGCATTGTATCCAAATTCATGTGATGGCCTGTTTTATCTACATTGTGCTCCTGGATAATTAAGGCAGAGCAGAGGAAATCCTTTCACTGTGCTATAATTAACAATCCATCTGCACAGGACCTGGCTCACAGCATTCATTGGAAAGAAATACCCATTGTTCTTTTGGCAGGTGCATCTGGACTTGGATCTGTGATCTCCTAACCCACAAAAATCTCTGACTCGTGACTGTCTCTTCACCATGCACATTAGACAGCAGTATGATGTCAGCACATTATTAACCCCATTGGCTATGGGGTTTAATTTTCAAGTTTCAGGATAGCAAGACCTTCTGAGTTCATAGAAACATAGAAATTAAGAGTTGGAAGGGAGCTCAGGTGGTCACATCTAGTCCATCCCCCTGCCCAAAGCAGGACCAGCCCCAACTAGATCATCCCAGCCAAGACTTGGTCTACAGGTCTTCAAAACCTTCAAGGATGAAGCTTCCACCACCTCTCTGGGTAACCTGTTCCAGTGCTTTACTACCCTCCTAGTGAGAAAGTTTTTTCCTAATATCAAACTTAAACTTGCCTTGCTGCAACTTGAGACCATTACTCCTTGTTTTCTCATCTGCCACCGCTGAGAACAGTCCAGCTCCGTCCTCTTTGGAACCATCCTGCAGGGAGCTAAAGGCTGCCATTAGATACCCCCACCTGCTCAGTCTTCTCTTCCCTGGACTAAATAAGCTCAGTCCCCTCAGTATCTCTTCATAAATCATGTGCCCCAGTCCCCTAACCATTTTGGTTGCACTCCGCTAGACTCTCTCCAATTTGTCCACATCCTTTCTGTAATGGTAGACCCCAAACTGGACACAGTACTCCAGATGTGGCCTCACCACTGCTGAATATTCCCAGTGAGCAAAACACTGATATTCTCTTCCACACTGAGCTACAAGGCAGAAGTAGATGCTGCATATCACCAAATTTTGTGACTGGTGGAGGCAGCCTGCCATAGATTTCCTATCCAGATCAGATCTCAGAGCCTGCGCCCCTTCAATAAACACCCATTTCATTGCGTTCACGCACCCCTCTCTGATTGCTGGTGGAATTAAAAGAACTAAAATGAGTAGCCTGACATCCCCGGACACCCTTACATTCAGCCAATCAGGTGATGAGGGGTGCTTGAGCATTCCCACCCCCCTGCTCTCCTTGCCCCTGGGCCCTGTCCCTGTCCCTCTCCCTCTGGGATTTTAAAAAGGGTTTTGTGTCTTGTGCGAGGCCAAATACCCTGAGCTGCACCTGACATGGCCCAAAGAGTGTGAGGGAACCTTTTATTAGACACAGGAACCCTTAAAAACAAAGCCCAAATCAGCAGGAAGAAAGTCCATAGGATTCTTCAGAGATAACTGTGCTGTTTTCTATCCCAGGCGGCAGCAGCTAGGCTGGATCAGGTGACTGGCATGCAGAGGAAGGCAATCCATTGTTTTCCCAAGCTAAGGTGTGGCTGAGCAGACTTCCAGTTCTGGAAACCAACACTGCACTCCAGCAGCACACAGATTCACAGAAGTGTAGGGTCCAGCACAGAGTGCAGCTCAGCCTAGGGTCCTGTGTTGAGACCTGGACAGTTTGGGATCAGTGTGCCGGGGAGCAGCCCTTTGGGGAGCTGGATGTCGCTGTGCACATCACTAGTGTGCTGGAGTGCAGCCTGGGGAGCAGGCAGGGCAGAGCAGCCCACTGGGGATCAATCTCCAGATGCTGTTGGGTGGCATGACTCTTTACTCAGAGAGCTGGAAGACTTCAGAGTTGCAAGTATGCGATGATCGGTTCCTTAGCAGACTTCTGCAGTAGCCCAGATGGGAAGACCAAGAGGAAATTAGATGAATAGCAATAAAATTGTGGTTTGTGTTTATGACTATTTTTATGTTCCCTCTGATACAGTAGGCGACAGCCCTGGAGAAAAGTTTTAAAGAAAGCAGCAAGGCTTTTGACAGTCTGAATGGAGTGAGCCAGCTCAGCTTCAGTCAGCTGAATTACAAAGGGGCCTTCCTTTGAATTTAATGATTTGAACATCAGACTGGAAATCAGGGTCCAGTCTCACTTCACTCTCTGTGACCCATGGGTGAAGTGCCCCAACCGCCCAACGGTCATTAAGGTAGGCCGTCAGCTGTTTATATAGTTTATTTGCTCTCCAGGATGACTTGCTGGAAATTGTCTGCTGCTTGGGGCTCACAGGCATTTAGTCTTGTGATTCTCACTCTTCTGCCATGTCTTGATGGAAAAACAGATACATTAAGAAAGAACACAGAGCTTGGGAGATGATCTTCCAAATATGCCTCGGAGAATTGACTGGAATTTCTTCACAGGGCTCCTGCTTCAAACCCTTCACCCCGTCCTGACCACACCTGAGACATCCCAGACTTTGGTGTTGCTCCAGGTGTTCTTCCACTCTTTCTTCTTCGGATGGGTCTCATGGCTATGAGCATCCCTCCCTCCATCCCTTTCTTGTCCTCTCTCGAGCATCCCTAGGGCGGTGGCATTCCTCTGCTCTCCCTCAGATGGGAACTGTTCTATTCACAGCCCCCGCGAGAATTAAACAGCAGTCCGTGGCCCATCAGCCAGGGAGAGCTGGCCCTTAGATGCTCAGGGTCACAGCCTCTGAGACTCTCTAGCACTTTAGGCAGACACCTACAGTTCTCCTGTTGTCCTGTTTCCCTTTCCAAGGAATTCCCTCTGGGTAATGAGGGTGGAGGAGCTGCTCTGCCTCCCTGCAGCTCCTCACTCTGGCTTCCCCCATCTTCTCTCCCACAGGTAACGCCCTTCCCTAGATCGACACTCACCTGGACCATGGCTCACCTGCTCTTCCCAGATGTTGCTTCTCCTCCTCAGTCTTTGGTAAGTACCGGTCTCTGGAGTTGCTCCACTAGCCGTTCCGATTGCATTCCTTGCCGTGCCCCATCTCCTACGGTTGGCCCCTGCCCCAGGGGCAATCTGTCTCTTCTCCCTGTGTCCCTTTTATTTTCCTGCTCCTTCCCCAGAAGCCAATCTGCCCTGGCCCAGCTCCCACATTCAGCCCTGCTGGAGTCCAGGCAGAACTTTACTGGGAACGCCCAGGTTCCTGGTGCTCAGCCCTGTCCTGTTCTTCCCACCATGGTCCAGCCGCTGATAAGCTTTTTCCTTTGTTCCCGCTGGCATATCCCCTTTTCCCCCATAACAGACACCGTATCAGGTGCCCTGTTACAATGAGCATAATGCTTAGAGTCAGGCTTAGGTGTTGAGTACGTCCGGGTGCCACTGCCATAGTCTCTTTTCACAGACATCCTCTGACGTGCCCTTGAAAGGTTCTCAGCCAGAACCTCAGCTGCTGTAATTCAGGGTCACACCACTGGCTCCGGCTGAGCTACACCAGTTGATTTATACTAGCTGTGGATCTGGCCCACGAACTCCAATGGAGCTATGCCAATTTGAACCTATAGAAGATTTGGCCCACTAGCCCTAATTAAGCAAGATACACCCATTGAGAACTTGGTCCCTTGACTCCAATGGAGCTACACCATTTTACTCCAGCATGGGATCTGGCCCCCAAGCTCCACGAGAGTCCAGGATGGTGAACTGGTCCAACAAAATATTCTTTTCTTGCCCACCTAAGTCCACTGTGGCTGAAGCAGCTCCTTGGTTGCATGAGCAGCAACTTCCCCACTGAAGAAACAGTAGCAGAACAGCCTGTCCCAGCTGCTAAACTTGGTGTTGGCCCCGATGGAAATAGAAGCAATCCAGCAGGATCGCAGCACTTCTGGGACACATTTCTGCCACTTCACATCCAGGCCAAGTCTCTCCAGGGCTTGGGGCTGGATCCCACCAGGGCATTGCCTCATCTGCTCTTGGCTCAAGCTCTGGCGCATGCCCACACTGGCTGTGTTTACTCTGACATTCCTGGGTTTCCTCAATTGCCTTTCCTTCAGTGTCTAGACGTTATCAGGGAAGGAGCATGGAGACCTCTGCCAGCCCTGAAGCTCCCTGTCCCACCATTGTTGAAGGGCATGAGGTTTGTTTTGTCTGCCTTGTTTCTATCTGTCAGCATTGAGGTTGGAGCTGATGGCTTTGCATGCAGAGTTTTGGGAGTCCCTCTTGAATCTTTTTTCTTTCTACATCTGTCTCACAGAATTTAGCATTGGCTGACCATGCAATTTGACACTGTTGCCGAGCCTTCAGCTGCTGTCAGATGCAAGTCCCAGCAAAGATCTCCATCCATCAGTCCCGCTAGGGAGACATCATGAATCTGTGAGCAGTACAGGGCTCTCTCTGAGTCTATGTGCAAGAGATATGGACCAAACCTATGCTGAACTCACAACTCTAGCAGACTTGGGCTCAACCTTATAGTACTTCCAGTTTTCAGATGAGTCCCTTTCTAGCTTCTCCGACCTGCCTCTTCCTTGACATCATTTGGCCAGAGAAGACTACAGAGGTTAGACTTTCCCCACCATGGAACCAAAGGTCCCTTTGCACACGCAGAAGTATATTTGTTCTGGAGAGGACCAAATGAGTTTGAAGCACAAGTGAAAAATCCATTCTTCAGTGTTTGCAGCCATGCTTTTCTCTCCTGCATTTGCCACCCCCTACAGCACTCCCTAAGAGGCAGCCATGCAGCCCAATATCAATGATCTCTCTACAATGACCAGTCATTGCATACTACCACACTTTGATGTGTCCAACATCTAACAGCATTCGGTATCTTGATCCTAGCAGCATGCTCTTATGGCCTTTAAAGAGGGATCACTAGCAAGTTTAGTGCCCTGGGAGAGGCATGCAGAAGTGGTGCAGTCTTTATGCACCACAAACACAAAGACTCTGGCTATTGCTTCTCCAATGCAGATTCCCCACACCTGGGCTACTGGTCCTATGGCATGGGCTCCACAATGGTCACTATTCTGGCAGCTCTCTAAATTGGCATCCAGCAATGATTTCTTGCTCACCAAACCTCAGTTACACTATTGAGCCTTTAGAGCCTATGCAGAGTTCTGAATGAAATGAGAATGTGTCTTTCTGAAAGCCTTGCCCACAATGATACCAGCATAGAAAATGACCCAGCAGTAAGTTTGCAAACTCACAGACATGTCATTCAGAAGCATGATTGCAGCCCCTCCTCACAAGCACTGGTGACGTTTAAATGTAGGGTATGTATCCATGGCCCAGCGCATGGTTGTGTAGAGTTACCTGAGCAAGTTCAGATACTGGAAGCAGTATAGCTAGGTTAGTGCAGGTTAACTAGCCCTGCCAAGAAGAAAGTTATATTAGCCTGGGCAGTGGTAATGTGATTATAATGCTTCTGGTACCCAAGTTAGCTCACGCATTGTTTGTGTAGCTTTATCCTTGGTGTCCAGGCACCTAACAGAAGGCTCATCAGAAGGATGATTCAATACTCACTGAAGTATTTGTCATTATTTGCATTACAGACGTTTCTAGGGGCCCCAGCTGAGATAAGGGCTCCACTGCACCCAGTTCCTGCCACAGTCTCAGTAGAATATAGTGAAGTGGATATAAAGGAGAAGTGACTTCCCCAAAGTCAATGACAGCGCCAGGAAACAAACCCAGCTTGCCTGCCCAATAAACCAGCATCCAACTCACTGGATCACACAACTTCTGCCACAGCCCACTCACGTCAGTGAGCTCCAGACCAAATTCAGAGCAGCCTGATTTTCAGGAGGTGCCAAACACCCTTGACTCCTGGTGACTTGGACAGAGACATGCCCTTAAGCTACGCTGATGTGAGAGCCGAAATTTGTCCCATTCCAAACTCAGTTGCACATTTTTCTCCCCGGAGATGTTAGCATGGCGTTGGCCTTTGGGGCAAAATTTCACACAGCTCTGAAATAACCAGGCAGGGTACAGTCTTGGTATAAGACCTCAAGCAGCGGAGCTGGGGGAAAACAACTGTAATCAGACACAGGTAGGAGAGGTGCTGCCAGTTCCTTTCCAAGATGCATCTAGCACTGGGTGCCATCAGGCTGGCTAGTCTTTTACTAGGAACAATTGCGTTCTCCTCCCTCCCACCATGCAAAGAAAAATGCACATCTTAGAAAACCCAGCCCAGCAAATATATTTTTGGAAGGAATTATTTTTGGAAAGAAAGTGCCTAAGATCTGACTCTACTTCCTTCCCAGATTATTAAGTTCAGAGTGGGAGAAATATCCATTGTTTTTAACTGGACAGCTCAGGTTTATCTCTCAGATTTCTCAGTCCTCAGATTCTTGTTCTGAGCCAGGACAGAGAGACCCAAGATGCTCCTGAAAACAATAAGAGAGCTATCAGGCTCCAAGATGGAAGAGATACCTCCTGATTGGAGAGGTTTGTATGTCCAGCTCTTCTAAGCTGGAAGAGAGCAAAACTCATGGGAAAACTAAATGTTTGAGGAGAGGGGGTGGTGCAGAGAGGAGCTTGTCACGAACCCTGCCCTTCCCAGAAAAGAGGAAGTGAATCTGCCTAGCACTGGAAGAAAGGCCTCTGGAAGCAAGGTGGTGGAGGTGTCCCCTGCAGCCCACTGAATGACCGGATGGAAATCCCCTCTGAGACACAACTAGCCCAATCCGGGTGGAGCAAAGGGCATGAAGTCATGTGTTAATACTGTAGATATCCAGATGTTGTATGTCACTACTGATAGATCCTAGACCTCATACTGAAAAGTCACGTGGAGCATGCTAGAATTCAGTGTTTCTCAACCCATGGGTCATGACCCAAAAGTGTATCACAAGTATATATGAAAGGGTCATGAACAAACTTTAGAAATGGATTCTCCTTTAAAGGAGACAAACATGGGAAACTGGCTTTTCCCTTGCAGGCTTGTAGAGTTCCAGCCTACAAGGAGCTGCTTGAACCCTCCCCACCCCCTTGCTCCACGCACAGCAGGGCTGGAGCCTGGGGCAGCGGGTCAGGAGTGAGGGGCACTGGGTCAGGACTGGCCAGCGATGTTTACAGATAGGTCCTAGTACAAAATAGGTTGAGAACCACTGAGCTAGATTATCTAGAAATGACTGACTCAGATTAGTCCTCCTTTCACTGATCAGTGAAGCTTCCTTTGCTACAAAGACTCTTCTGAGAAAATCTTTCTGCTCTCCCTTTGACCGGTTACCCCAAGATAACTGTTCCTCATAATTCCTGTTAATTGGGATTACAGATAAGTATATGACCAGCAATATATAATTTATACAGCACAGTTATTTATTTTTCCTCTATCCATGAACTGGTAGCAGTTTCCTCAAATTTGCTCATAGTGAAAAGGCATCTGATAGACATCACTTTCTATCTTTATTCCACGGACAGATTTTTAATAGCCAAGCTCTGTTGTGACTCATCAGATAGGTCACACGGTTTTATTTCTTTGCCCTGAATGGGCAAAAGGTTCTTGCATGGATACCCATGATGCTGGTGCATTCAAATCAGCAGTGCACAAAGATTCAGACCAGCAAATAGCGGCAACATGAAAAGGAGCTCAGCCAGCACAGAACTATTTACAAGGGTGAGCGAACAGCTTGAATAGTTTGTCTTATTGCCCTGCCTGTCACTGGGATCCAGAATGAAATGGCAATAGTCCAGCTTCCTTGGTTTTCTTGATCTCAACCCACTAGGGCCACTCTGGGATGAGCTGGTTAATGCAAGCAGGACTCAGGGCTTCATGAACTTTATTTCTGGCATCAGTCCCTGCTACCCAGCGTGCAGGTTGGAGCAAGCAGAGTGCTTTTTCTGGGGAGTGCAATCCAACACAAACAGTAAACCCAAGGCCACTTTTGAGACAAAAGAAACCCAGGATATGGCAGCCCATTGCTGCGCATAGCACACACACAGGTTAGGCACTCTGGAAGCACCAAGCGTGGCCTGCTGCATGCCTGATCATCCTATGTGGTCATTTAAAACTCCAGCAGTACCTCTCCCCTTGCTCATGCATTGGAAGTACCAGCTCTGAGGATCAATACAGGGGGGCCTGCTTGGCAGCAGATCTGAGCCAAATCCAAGGTGAGAGGGCAGGCATGTTCACCTACGGGTTTCTGTTTCTGTCCTGTTCAGTGGGGACATTTGGAAACAGATCTGAGCAGTAATTTGGTTCAGGGCCAAGGTTTTCTATAGTGACTCATGCTTCGAAGAGTCCAGCCTGAAGTGCTTTCAAAGAACCCATCTTTCATAGAATAGCCACTCAGTCCCTCGTGAACATCAGGCCCCTTTTAGATGAGGCAAGGTGCCCCTCACCCCCACCCCAAAACAAAGCATACACCATCACTAGCTGGTTTTGAAAAACCAGGCTCAGATATCTACCTTACTCCTTCAGGACAGTTAAATCCAGCCAGAAGGCAGGGAAGACTTGCACCTTGTAGACCAGGGGTGGCCAAAATGTGGTCCACGGGTCAGATACAGCCTGCCAGGCCATTTAGATCTGGCCCATGGGGCCCCTAAAAAAATTTAGAAAATTAATATTTATCTGCCCTGGGCTGCCTATCATGCTGCCCTCGATGGCTTGCCAAAACTCAGTAAGTGGCCCTCCACCCGAAATAATTGCCCGCCCCTGTTACAGAGTAACCATCCCAGAAATGTATTGCACAAGCTTTTGTGAACTCAAGCTCACGAGACCAGGCGTTAGTGAATCTGCCTGCAATGACAGCTTGGCCTGAGGGCAAGAGAACCACAGGTCTGTCTTGTGTCCAAGACACTCCCCACGACAGTCAGTTGTGTGCATCCCCTGTCATGGCAGACAAGGGTCTTTGGCTAAATCTGGTATCTTTTATTAGACCAACTCAAATAGTTGGAATTTTTTTCCAGCTATTTGAATTGGTCTAATAAAAGATACCAGATTTACCCAAAGATCCTTGTTTGCCTATGTCCTTAGACCAATGTGGCTACAACCTATCCCCCTATCATGGGGGTTCCTTGTGCTAATCAAATGGGGAAAACTGCCTCCTAAAACAGATGAATCCAGCATGTGGGGGGGAGGTGGATTTCCCAGGGATCGCCTGCTGCTGTTCCTTCCCCAGCTCCCAGTGGATGTCACGGGGTTATGCATCCTTCCTTGCCAACCAAAATCCATTCCTATCCAAAATCCTTTCGTACTGACCAGCAATGAGAACACTGCCATTGTGCTGGGCTGCTAGGGAGGAATCAGCAATGACGGGGGTGGGGAATAAGGGAATAAGCCAAGTCCTAGTATAAGGTCTATAGGGAGCTCACACTCATAGAGGCTGCAAAGAGGCGGACTGCAGAGCCTTGACTGCTGAGTCACGCTCAGCCCCAAGCCGGCCGGCCACGCTGGCTGGCTGTTCAGAGGGGGAGAAGAATGGGCCCTCCCACCAGCAAGCAGCTCTGTCAAGGCTGAAGAATGCATGGGGTTAGCCAGCTCCTTGCTGAGCTTCCTGCCAGGGTGTTGGCTGTAGGGCTGCTGCTTTCATGAAGATAATAACCAGCTGCCCCCCCAAGCAACAACCCCCTCAGTGACAGCAGATTTAGGCCCCTATGGCCCCGCTCAGAGACCCAGTCTCTCATTTACAGAAATCGCAGGCCTTGCAGCCTCAGTATGGGAATTAGCCTGCAGGATAGGAAGTCACAGGACCAGTCGTCACTTCCAGTCTTTTGGACAACAACCTCCCACCTAAGTGTGATAAACAGAGGGCACGTCTACATGTTCATTAATGTGCTTTTCCTAGATTTCATAGACTTTGTAGACATTGGGGGCTGGAAGGGACCTCACAAGATCACTGAGTCCAACCCCTTTGCCATAGGCAGGAAGTCTGCTGGGGTCGAATGATCCCAGCAAGATACTGTGCATACTTTGCTACTGTGCATTAAGTTTAGCACCTGTAATGTGAGGTACTTAATAAATGTGCATTAGGCTGCCCTAATGCACAGTAGTGAAAGCACATGCTTTTTTAGTGATGCTTAATGCGCAGTAACCTATTTTTACTCTGCATTAATATAATAGCAGAGTTTTTTACATGACATTTTAATGTGCAGTAAAATAGGCTACTGCGCATTAAGATGCATGTGTAAACATGCCCAGAGTGGTCAAAATTAGAGGCAGGGCACTGGGGTCACAATGTCAGGGTGTACTGATCCCTAAGTGCTTATCCCTAGGACACCCAGTGTCTGTCTGCCCAAGGCAGGGTGTCACCGCTGGCTGTAGCAGGCTACAGAGGTCCTCTCAGGTTGGAGAGGTGCGCTCTAGAGCAGGGATGGCCAAAACTTTTGACATACCTCTTAGAGTTAGTGCCCTGGGGCACCATCGTGGAGGTAAGGGGCTCCAGCCTCTGGCCCAGCCTTGTGGGTAGAGCAGGGGTGGGCAATTATTATGTGCGGAGGCCACTTACTGAGTTTGGCAAGCCATCAAGGGCTGCACAACAGGCAGCCAGGGGCAGATAAATATTAGTTTTCTAAATTTTTTAGGCGCCCCGTGGGCCAGATAGAGTGGCCCGGCGGGCCACATCCGGCCCCCAGGCCACATTTTGCCCACCCCTGGGGTAGAGGGATCTTCCATAGCTCACCTGAAGAGTCTTGGCTCAGTTTCACCAGTGAAAGTCCACATACACAGAACAATTGCTGGAGTGAGGTTGTGAGAGGTTCTCCTTTATAGGCAGACTCCAGAGAGTGCCCAGGCTTGAAAGGGTCTGGAAATGGGGCAGCACAGAGGCCCACCGGCACATATGCATGGCAGAGAAGCATGCCTCTGCTTTAAAGAGCGACACCTTCCATCCGTCAGTGCAATGCTTTCCATCAGCATCACAGCCACTCCGCCTGGAAAACTAATCAGGTCCAATCCAGCCTAGAGCTGAGTTTGGGGAGGCAGTTGACAAGTCCACCCAGGTGTGGGAAAGCGGGGTTTGTGTGGGGCTAGGGAAGGTGATGGGCCAGGGGAGGGTAAGAGTAGAAGAACACGCCTCAGCGTATGTAGTGACAGGCAGGAGTTCAAAGGCCACTGCTTGGGTTCAAATGAGAAAAGGAGAAGTATGACCATGAGTCAGGGGGAGCCTACACAGGCATCGGAAGTCTGGGCAAGCCACTGGCTGCTCTCCAGGAAAGTGTGACTTGAGCCAAAAGGGGCTTTGTCTTCTAAGGAATTTGCAGAGCCCTTGCAGCGCAGAGGGCACTGGGTGTCCACTGCTGGGAGAACCCTTGGCAGGATGGTGACCTGATGGAGCAGCAAGGAAGGGAGAAGACTGCAATGGGCAGACTCTGCAATAAGTGACTGCAGCTGCTGACACCACTAATGTGTGGACGGGAGAAGGATAAGGGGGTGAACGTCACTGCACAGCAAGTAACCCAACAGTGCCTCGCAGATGTAAAGCACTGAGTTGGGTCTTTGGGCTTAGGTCCAAGCTTCAGGAGCAAAGAATCATAGAAAACTAAGGCTGGAAGAGACTTCAGGAAATCAGCTAGTCCAACACCCTGCTCAAGGCAGGATCATCCCTGACTAAATCCTCGCAGTGCCATGTCTGTCCAACCTGTTCTTCAAAACTTCAGAGATTTTACAACCACTCAGGGTATCCTGTTCCAGTGCTTATCCAGGCTTATAGTGAGAAAGTTCTTCCTCATCTCCAACCTAAATTGCCCTTGCTGCAATTTAAGGCCAATGTTTTTTGTCCTGTCCCCTGCAGCCACAGAGAATAGTCTATCCCCATCTCCTTTAGAACCACCCTTCAAGGATTTAAAGACGTGATCAAACCTCACCCTGGTCTCCTCTTCTCCAAGGCTAACTTCTTCAAGCCCTGTTCATTCAGGTTTCTCTCATAAGTCATGTTTCTTAGACCTCATTTTTGTTGCTCTGTGCTGGAATCCTTCTAATTTGTCTGCACTCTACGTCTTTCTTAAAACGCAGCGTCCAAAACAGATGTGGCCTCACCAGCGTAGAATAAAGCAAAAAAATCACTTTCCTCAACTTGCAAGTGATGCTCCCACTAATACAGCCCAGGTTGCTGGGGGTCTTAGGAGGGGTTGTTTTTTGTTTTTGTAGCAGGCTCACCTTTCAGAGCTTGGGTTGAGTCCCAGGCTTGAGATCCTGCTGTTTTGATTGGTGGAGCCCATCCACCAATCAGGAGGCAGCAAGAAAAATAAAGTCACGCCCCTGTCTTGAAGAGCTCTCCCGGACCTGATTGAAGACTGCCAACTGTCAGGTCCCGAAGACTTCAGGGGCGGAGCCCGGAGTGTATAAAAGGAGTTGCGTGCCCAGCACGAGGGGCAGATGCGTGAAGGACTCAAGAAGAGCGGAGCCAAGGAAAGCTGGGAGCTCTCCCCCAGCGGGCAATAGGCCCAAGGCTCCTGAAGCTGCCACTGGAGAAGCAGCCTTGGGAGCAGTGCGAGACCGCTCAGGCTGTTGATGGCACACGGGGATGGTGCACGGATACCTGGCCAGGGGAGTGGTGTGAGACTGCTTGGGCCTATCACGGTGCACGGTTCAGTACATGGAGCCTAGGCTTTGGAGTTGCAAGCGGCGGCTCGAGCCTGCAACCGCGGTAGGGCCAGTGGGCCGCATGGGGCAGAGGCCTTGGGGCTGCAGTGAGGCAGCTCAGGCCCCATCTCCCAGCAAGTGGCCAAGTCCCACGGTGCGCAGGGTGGTGCACGGGCCTGCGCCTTGGGAGCCAGGGAGCAGCAGAGGCTGCTTGGGTTAGCCACCCAGCGTGAGGATGGACAACTGGAGCCTGAAGGGCCCAGCCTGTGCTAAAAGAGCCCATAGTGCCAAAGCCAGGGCACAGGGAAATAGTAGTGCTGCAGCGCGAGGCCCAGTACTCAGAAGCCAGCAGCAATGGTGCATCAGCTGAGAGGAGCTGAGCCCTCGGTGCCCAGAGTGGGATACAGGGTGGGGAGGAACCCAGCGGTGCAGGAGGGGCCTGGAGAGGCGCTCCACCAGAGGAGACCCCATTGAGCTGCACCCTGACCACCACCACTTGAGGGAGTGTGAGTCATTGGACCCTTGGGTCCCACAAGGGAAAGACATTTGGGGCAGGCAAACCCAGAAAAGGGGCTGGGCAATCAGCCCCCACCTCCTGGTCAAGGCCCTAAGGGGAGGAGCCCTTTGCACTTCCTGGACACCCCGCCAAGGGACCCCATTGGATGGAGGACTATCTCTTGCCATGGGTCAGGGACTATATTAAGGAATAGATGTTATTAAGATTGTTCATGTTTGTGCCTTATATTTTATAACTGAAATGTTGTATTGTGATGTTGTAAATAGTGTTATTTAGGGTTTCACGTTGGTTATTGGTTAATGTTTACTGTGTAAATATATGTATATGATATTTAGTTTTATGTTTATGTATATTATAACTTAATAAATTGTATGTAGTTAAGAACTTTGGGCCTGGGCTAACTCTACAGAGGAAAGAGGGTTCTGTTCAAAATTCTGGTGTCCCTCTCACAGCACCCCCTCCCGCCTATCCATCCCATCCAATAGAGAATAGGGCACACCCTTGGGTGTACTCGGGTTACATTTTGTTTTGGATTTTTTTCAAAAGTGCCTTTGGCTCATATTTAGTTTATGACCTACTGTAACCCCCAGGTTCTTTTCTACAGGACTGCTGCCTAGCCAATCACTCCCCAGGTTGTACTTGTGCATGCAGTTGTTCTAAGTAGAGGATGTTGCGCTTGTCCTTACTGAATTTCACTTGCTTTGATTCCAAATTATTTTTCCAGTTCATCAAAGTTATCCTGAATCCTAGCCTTACCCTCGAGAGTGTCTGTAACTCCGCCCAGCTGGGTGTCATCTTCAAATCTGCTGAGTGCACACTACGTCCCATCTTCCAAATGAGGCCTTGCTCCCATCTCCCATATCAGTGGACTCTGGTGAACCTGAGGTACCATAAACAGTATCTCCCAGAGTCAAGGTCCAGATAGTTCAACCTAGGGATCGCAGACAGCTCACCCAGCAGCAGTCTACATGGCACTCCACCCCCCACTTTTGACTCCTTCCCGTAGTACCGCAGCAGATACATGAAGAGTACACTTGGATACCAGTAGAGGAGGCTGTTACTGGCTTAAAGTCGTTTTAGGGTTTGGCTGCTTGCTAGCAAGGAAGAGGAAAGGCTGCTTTATTCACCCTCCTTCTGCTGCTACGAAGTCTAGGGATCTCCTGGCACTGGCCATCTAACTATTTATTAGCCCAAGGAGATACACAGGGAGCACTCTGTGGGGCCATGTGTATGCATCACACATCCTTGCAGACATGGGTGGATCTAGGATTTTGAAAAGGGGGGGTGCAGATCGGGCGGTGCCTCATCACATATAACCCAGTACATATTTTTCTCCAGTTAAAGAGAAACCAGAAGCTTTACTAATACACTAAGGGGCTAGCACGATATTATTCAGTTTGAGATAAAGCAAGAACAAATATAACTATTGGAGCATGCACTAATTATCATTCACTAATCTGCTAGTTTTAGATATAAATTTTTTAAAAATCACAACAAAATAGACAAAAAATAGTCAAAATAATCAAAATATGGTGTCATCATTAATCCTGTAGTCATAGTTAAATGTACATCTCTTGTTCAGATCCATAAAACGAAATCTAGTCTTCTTGACTGTCTTGCTCGTGCCTCCAATACTTCACGGCCAGTCATTTCTACACCTGAGTTAGTATCAACACACCCAAGTGAAGATTTTTAGTTAGAGCTAAAAGCAGCCTGCAGGACTGTGAAACAGAGACATTACCAGGAAAGGCTAACTGGGCAGATCTACAGACGTTTGCTGTGGACTTGTCTAATTAGCTCTGCAGTTAAAGTCTTGGCAGAGAAACTAATAAACTCCACATCAAGTTAGAAGTACTATCCTGCTGCAGAGTTTTTTTGTGTGCAGAAATGCACATCTAGACACTGACCCAGCTGGCTGAGACACGCAGGTGCTTCAGTGCAGGGGCTGCCTGCTGGCTAGTCCCACATTGTGAAGCACCCTCCTGCCCCAGCCAGCCCCTCTGAAGCATGTTGAGCCAAGTCAGAGCAGCCCCGGGCTGGCAGGCTGACTCAGCATGCCCCTGGCCAGCCGGGGCCTCTTCAACCTGGCTTAACATGCTACAGTCCCAGACATGCATGTAAATGCAGTGCCTGAGAGCAATAAACTCCAGTGCGATATGCACCACATTTTATTGCTGCATATTAATATGCATGTGTAGATGCACCCACAGACAGCAAAATTGCAGAAGAAAGGAGAGTTTGAATAGTTAAGCATCAAGAGCAGTAAGAAAAAAGGAGGGTCATTGAGTGGAAAGACATTAGTGGGAATCTGGGAGATACCAGTGAGACATGAAATCAATTGACTTCCTCAGCACCGCCTGAATAGAAATGCTGCTGCCCCTCCCAGACATCTGGTTTTAAAGTTTGTGTGGAGCAGGAATCAAAGGGGGGTGCAACTGCACCATTGCAGCCCCCCTGGATCTGCCCCTGATGGCAGAGCCTACTGGAGTCCCCAATTCCCACCTGCCCTCTCATCAGCACTTTCCCCCTGCTAATTACTGCACATTTCTCCTCCAATTCAAGGGCTCTGTTTTTTACTATTGGCATTTTCACCTCTTCAACCAGACTCCGAGTCAGCCACCAGCTAGGACCTGGAGGAGCTGAGCTGGGCTTGTGTGCAGAGGCCAAGTGCAGCCTCATGCAGCCTGAAGGGGATGAGGCCATGCTTAGCCAGCTCAGACACAAACAAAGAGGAGCTGTTTCTCCTCCTCCTGCCTGGACTGGTTGTTTATTTGCAAACTAGGCTGCTTGTACCAGCCACCTGCATCCCACCAGCAGCCTGGCTTCTGCTTGCAGTGCTGGAAATACAGCAGCAGCTGTGAGGTTGGGTAGCCATTCCCTTCCTACCCCTCATCTCTCCTCTAAACTGGGCTGGAAACAGAGCCTGGGGGGATCCTTTGCTCCCAGGGGCTCTCGTGGGATGCCACCCAGGAGGTTCTGAGAAAAGCCCAAGTCACAGCATTTGGAGGATCCCCCAATATGGTTCAGGGAACTTGGGTAACATGCCCAAATAGAACAAGTCAATAAGTCACGTGCTCTGGATTATACAGCCAGAAGGGGCTACTGTGACTTCCTGCTCCAAGGATAAGCCTTGCCCCATGTGCCTTGCACTGAACCCAGCAACTTCTGCTTGAGTTAGAGAAGCTCTCTTAGAAACAGTGATGAACATTTTGATGTTGTGTTGGCAGCACACTGCCATCACATTGCCCACAAAAGAGCTCGTTGGGCTTCGTGTGCTAATATCTCCATGGAACTGTTATGAGAATTGAGGCACAGAGAGAGGAAAAGGACTGTGCTATATCAGTAGCCAACTCAATAGCAGAGATGAATACAGTGCCCAGTTCTGGTCCCCACATTCCAAAAAGGATATAGAAGAACTAAAGAAGGTCTAGAGAAGGGCAACAGAGATGTCTAGTGGTCTGAGGGGGGCGCTTCCATACGAGACTAAAGAAGCTAGGTCTATTCAGTTTACAAGAGAGATGCTTGAGTGGGGGCATAAGGACTTACAAGATAGTAAATGGTGAAGAGTAAGTGCATAGGGATTTATTATTTCCTCGCTCAATACAGGAACAAGGCGTCCTAAAATGAAACTAGTAGATAGTAAGTTTAAAACTAACAAAAGGAAGTTAATTTTCACACAGCTTGTAATTACAACGTGGAACTTATTGCCATCAGAAGTCGTGGACGCTAAGAGTTCATCCAGATTCAAAAAGGAACTGGACAAATGCTTGAAGGAAAGGAGCATCAATAGCTTTTGAGCATGGGAGTCAGCAGTATGGCCTCTGAATCAGAACTTCCTAGACACTGAAAAAGCCAGAGCCTGAATTGATTCAATCTTTGCAGGTTGGTCTAACCTGCAAAGATTGAACTGATTTGCAAGTGCACAGACATTCACATTTAATTCAGGAACATCCCTGTAATGGCTCAGGCTAGAAGCTGGGGGCACTAAAGCAGCTCTCCCTTCCCTTTGCAGCAGTGGCAACCAAAAGGCTGGCGGAAAGTTGATCTGGGGGTGTGACTAGGCCCCCCACAGGGGCACAGGATGATTGTGGAGAGGTATAAACCCCCCACCCTGGCCTGTAGGGACCACAACTGGGGTGTGCTTAGAGGGGGAGGGGAAAAGCAGCCCTTGCCAGGCTTGTCCCTAAGGCAGCCAGGGCAGCACCTCAGGCAAAGGGGGGCAAGGGGTGGAGATTAAACTCCCCTGTCTCCAATCAGGCACGGGATCCTAGTAGGGGTCTGCCCAGCTTTCCCCTCTGCTCTTGTTTGGGTCGCAGGGGCCCTGGCCAAAGCCGACCAAAATGACCCTCTTATCTGCCCAGGGCTGGGGCTGCGGCTGCGGCTGGGGCTGCGGGGCTAAGCCCAGCCAGCCTGCAGGTGTTGCTGAGGGCAGAGGCAGAGGGCCACCCTGGGCTGGGGCCATGGGGGATGTGCAGGAGATTTCTCCTGGCTTCCCACACCCAAGCTGGCTGAGAAGTGCCTCCAGAGGGAATCTCCACCTGCCTCTGGATGATACTTGTGAGTAAGCTACCTGAGATCTAACTAGATATATAGCTTGCAGTAACTCAGATACGTGATTAAAGGCTACCCAGCCACGGGAGTTTGCTCTATGGAATTTCTCTGATATTGCCCTACCCTGTACTCTATTCCAACCCTAACCCTTGCAACCAATAAAGTTTTCCTTTTTACCTAGCATGGGAGACTTATTGGGACTGGGTCAAGATTATGCCTTGGGATCCCCTTTGTTCAGCTGACTAAGGGAGACAGCTACTTGTGCTTCTGACTGAGGGAAGCATCCCAAGTTCTTGAAGTGAATCAAGTTTCCCAGGGTGCACAGAGCCAGAATCAAGCCCAACCCTGGGTGGTGGCAGTGGAACCCCCAGGCTACTGGGTGTGCTCCAGGAAGGGGGTCAGCCAGACATGAAGCACACCCAGGGAGGCACTCAGAGCCTGGAAGGTGGTCGGGAGCAGGTGGGTGGCTCAACACAAGAGTGCCCCCTACTGGGCCACCACAATCTCAAACCAGTTTTGGCCATTTTGAAACTGGTTTATGTGCACTGAATGTCTGTTCTATTACAGGTTTAAACCAGTTTCTGCTCACCGGAGAGGGGAGAGAAAGGCTAAACTTCTGTGATCACTTAAACTGATTTATGTGTAATGTCTGTCCCTAGCCCAAATGTTGGAGGTTGCAAGAGACAGGAATAGTGGGAAAAAAACCCTGGTCAGACCCTGTTCATTCCCCTTTCAGCATCTACTCTTTCCCCTGTGTATCATAGAAGACAGGGTAAGATGGACCTATGGTCTGACCCAGTAACTGGGAATTCTTATGTTCTTATGATTAAAGGCTTGTAGGATAACAACCTTCTACTGATAATGGTTGAGCCATCTACTCCTTTGGTACTGCTCGGTCTGAAGCAGCGTTTCAACTTCAGGTTTCTAAAGGTAGCTTCAAAACTACCTAGGAGTGCTTTCTTCACCTTTAAACATCCAGAGGAACAAAAAGTAAGAGTATCTAGCAAGAACCAGGTATTTAAACACAAAAACTAAGTTCCCTCCTCACATGGGTGCAGTTGCACTTTGGTTCCTTTGACATCACTTCCTGAAATGGACTTTTGTATGACACATTATGTGCCACTCACATGATGTCAGCTGCATGGACCAGCAGGAAGGTAGACCAAGGAGTCAGAGCAGACCAAGGCAACAAGTTGCTATGGCAATCGGGAAGTTTGACTCAAACCCAGCATTCTTAGGAAACATACTTGCAAAATTCTAAAAATATCTAAATACTGAGATGAGGACACAATTAACTGAAGGAGCCCCAAGAGTCTTAAGACACATCAAAACAAAACAAAACAAAACAAAACAAAAAAAACTAGAAGTGGAAACACTGATCTGAATGACACTGCCAGAGATTCTGGATTCACACCCTGGGGAAGGGAAAGAAGGTCCAGAGCTTCAGACTACCCACCTATCAAGATGCATGGAGAAGTGAAATTTGGGCTTCCCCATCTCTCCAAGCTGTTCAGTTCCAGCCTATGGCTGGTTTGAACCTCGAGTCCCTTCAGGCAGCTGAGACCAGCAGCACATGGCATCCTGTTCTCCCGCCAGCACTTCAGGAGGAATTCACATCAGTGGTCACATAAAGACATTGCATCCCTCCCATACAGAAAGTGCGGGCTCACGTTGCCAACACAAAGTTCCTTCTGTGGAACAACATGAACCTTTGGGGCAAAAGATCCTAGAGAAGCAGCTGTGTGCCCCAGAGGGGAAAACTGGGGAGAGAGGAGGGAGGAAGCAGAGTTGAGAAGGCTGCTGGGCTTGCACGTTCCAGCCACTGAGCATCAACAGCAAGATTTCTCCAGTGCAGTGGGCCAGCATAAGACCCAGGCACCAAGTCACTTTTACTTGGAGGCCCTCAATAATGCTTAGCCCTTGTACAATCCTTCTGCAGAGAAGTCAACCGCACCCTCCACAAGTACCTGCTGTTTTGCCCTGAGCAGTTAAAAGGCTGCTTCAACCTTTCCCTTCCACCTTGTCCCTGGAAAGGTGGTGGGGTTTCACGCTCAATGCACTTGGAAGCCAAGAGACCCGAGTGCTAGTTCTGCTTCTGCCTGAGGCTTATTCTGTGCCGTGGCCAGCATAATACTGAAGGATGATGTAAGCCCAGAGTAACTCCACTGAACTCAACACAGTTCAGTTTAGATAGAGGAAATGGGTGTTCTCTGACCCTTTCCTGCCCAGTACCTTGCTATCCCTATCTGCAGCATGGGTGGGCAGGACCAGGCCCCTTGCAAAAAAACTTTGAGTTCTTTGGGAGACGGATGCTGAGACTGCTGCTGCCAACCAATGCAGCTCCTGCAGATTACAATTCCTTCTAGTTTAAATGGGTGCTTGTACACATGACAGGGGTTAATCCTCATTAAATTAATTAGATTTATTAAACTTAAAATTATTTGTTTTAAATTGATATAGAGGTTATTTTAACACACCAGTTTCTCAGTCATTTAAGTTGCTAAGCAGTGTTCATGGGCACTGCAAATAGAATGCCACAATAGTTGGGTGAAAACCAAGTCATTGGCCTCATAGTTATTCCTGTAATTTTTCCAGTTATAAAAGTCAGCCCTTTATATCAGGTAACCCCACATTTCCAGGGTCAGCATTAGGAAAAACAGCTTTCCCCACAAATATGATAAAGCCCTTGAACTGCTTCTGCCCTTTAAATATCTACAGGAGAAACAAATAACCAAGGAAAGGACCCAAAGGATTATATGCACTAAAATGTACTAAAATAAAATAAATAAACAAACATCCAGAGCTCACAACATTATCTCCAACCTAAAATTCATCACAGTGGATAACAAGACAAATATTTTTAGTTAAATAGAAACTGTTTACAAGTTTAGATCCAGACAGGCTCCTGTTAAAAGGCCAAAGTTGAACTGCAGTTCTGGATTCAAATTTCATGTACCAGGTAGTCAAACCCCGGGATCCGAACAGGCCTAGTTCTGAGCGTTCATAATCCAAAGTTCCCTGATATGCAAAGGAGCTGGGCAGAGCGGGAAGGTGGCTGCGTGGAGATTTTCTTAAACTGTTTTGGTTTGGTTTTGTTGGAAAATACCCAAATGCTGAATCCACAATATTTCACTCCTGGTTTGCACAATGTCCAGTGAGATAAGTCCTAGAAGAACAACGGGTGGTTTCCAGCCAGCTCACCTTACAGGCTTTTTCCTGGCTCTGAGCCTCCGGTGGCCCTAACCACTAGCCACAAGCACTGTGCTACAGCTGGGGGACTTGACACAGGGCTCTTAGGTCTTCTGAGCTCCTAGTCTACCTGAGGGAGGATTAATCCCTGCCTTACACTATTGGAGCAGATCAGGCAGTTGCCCAGGAACTATGGGGCACTGGAGGTCAAGTTCACTCAGCCATTGTGACCTTTCGCCATGTAAGCTGTACTCACCACCCTACAACCCTGTGTGACACCCCTCACGGGTGAGCCCTTAAGAGTGCGGTACAGGGTCATGTGCTCCTTACAATAGCACCCTAATGATCCAATTATAGGTCAACCTTCTGTACAAGTCAACTGCGATTGTTACAGTTCTTTTTGTGGGGAAGAGCCATCAGCTTGGCTGGGATGATCTAGCTGGGGCTGGTCCGCTTTGAGCAGGAGGTTGGACTAGATGCGACCTCCTGAGGTCCTGTCCAACTTTCCAACCCTAAATTTTTATGATTTTATGAACTTATAATTGGAACAAGATACTTGTATTACCATTGCACCTGGGAAAAGCAGTCGTGGAAGCAAAGCACAGCCCCAGAGACCAGTACCAAGCTCCAGCCTGGTCTCCTATGATTTGTCTAAAGCACTCAGTTGACCCCTGTCAACCTGAACCCCACACATACTTTAACCCTCACCCCTCCACCATTCCTTTGAAGCAGGGCAGGACTATTATATGCTTTACTTGGGGAAAACAGATCCAGAGAGTATAAGTGACTCTTCTGAGGTCACAGAGGCAGCACAGGGCATCAGAAGACTTTGCCATGTCTTCTGCTAGTGCCCTCACCACTGGACCAAGAATAATGGCTTTGATCCTAGGTATCATTTGCCCAGGGCATGAGGGCTGCTGTACCCGTGGAGGGGAAAGGGGCTCTGTGCAGCCACTGCCCCAGCCTGGAGCTTTGACGGGGAGGAAGACTTTGTGTTGTTCCTCAAAGTAAGGCCAGGGACCTGGTAGGCAGGCAGACACCGAACGGTCCTGCCTAAGAGCGAACACAACCCCTGCCTGCTCTCCCCAGCTCTGATCACGAGCAAGCTGCATGGCAAACCCTGTATCTGTCATTCCTAAGCAGCACATCAGCTTCCTGTGAAAGTACCTTCCAGAGCCGGGGGACTTTAACAGGAAAGGTGTTTCCATGTCGAAAGGAAAACAAACTCATCAAGCCACCCTGCAGACTCCGGGTGGGAAATTCCCATGTCCCCCTTTCAGCACCCTGCGCTTTCTGCTGGACTCAGCATGAACCGAGGCAGATTCCTGCCTGGAATTCCAAGAATTGCTCAGATGGCTGCAGCAGCCAAACTGCCTGCTCTGCAATCAGTGCTCAGCCAGGGGAGCGTGGCTTTCATTAGACACTGAGGTAATTGCTGGAAGCCTGGCTCTTCCTTCCGTGACCCACACAGTAGAGAGGCAGACCACAGCGAGCTCCCTCATTTGCTCAGAACAGCAGAGCTGCTCCAACATAGTTATCAATGGGACTATTTTGGAAAGCCTGTGGTTAGGCAGGTGCGGGGGGGGGGATTATTATTTGTTGCTCTTGACTGTGATAGATTAAGGAGAGAGGAGGGACTATGAGGAGTTTCAACCGAGATTGAAAATCTGAACTACCTTGGAACTGAGTTATCAGAGGCTTATCTTCACTAGAGAGACAGCAGAGATTGCACTTAAGCCAATGGCACTGCTGCCACCTGCTAGCCTCCTTGTAAAGCAACCCCACTCAGCACACATCTGATCCATCCCCACTTAGCGCACATATCCGATGGTCCTGCTGTTACTAGCCCTGCACTCAGTGTTGACAGTGAAGTTGCACAAGAGTTTTCACCACATTTTTTGGACAAAAACTGCCCATTTGAGTTGGCTGAAGCAGTCTATAACTATGGCTGAATTTTGGCAAATAGTTCTGGTTGGGAAAAATAATTTTAAGTGTCCTGGAAGTAATTTGAAACATTTCATTTCAACACTTTTGGGACAAAAATGCTTTGATTTTTCAATTGGAAACCGTTCATTTCCAAACTTCCCCAAAACTGCCTTCATTTTCACTGAAGACAATGTAAAAGGCTAAAGAAAACTCCCTAAACTAAACATTTCACTCACCCATTGAATATATTTACAAATGCTCACTTCACATTGACCCAAGCAGTAATTTTCCAGAACCAGCCAAGCCTAAGCCCATTTATCTAAACAAGACCTGTCAAGATCAATGCTTTCTGGGTGGTATCCCAGAAGCCTCACCATCACAACAGAGAAAAATGAGCCCTGGGCCAGCAATCAGGCCAGCTGGGAGTGGGAAACTTGAAATGTAACACATTGCAATATCTTTTTCCAGGAGAGTGCAGTGACTTAGACTGAACGCAGGAGCTGGAGCCCACTCAAGGACCTGAGACAAAGGATGTATGCAAGATGTGCAGACCCTGTTACCACTTGTCATGGTGCTGGGTCCCCAGGGTGGCCATGATGCCCCTGGCAGCTCCACGACTGTGCAAGCTCTGCCCTGCAAGCTCCCTCTTATCTCGCCTGCCACATCTTTGTTGGTAAAATAAAATTGGGAGGCTGCCCATGGCTTTTGCTTGGTCCTGGTCTGCTGAACCTCACTCGAGCTCACTGGTCTTGGGGCCCTTTCCTGGGCCTGTCTTCAGTACAGTGCTGCATGGGGCACCTCAGGCCTTATGGGACAATTGCGTGGCTCCAAACCTCCCTTTTTACCACACCCCAAGCCTCGCGGGTATTACACAGTTATAATCTCTGTTGGGGCCTCAGCCAACTCCCCTTTAATATAGTTGGCCCCTTACCTAGACCCACTGTGTTGGGCCTGGCTTTGAGGGACCAGCTCTCAGTCTCCTCCTGTCCCCAGACCCCTAGCCTGTGTCTGCTCATGTCCCTCTGGTGCTGGGCTCTCCGCCCCTCTGAAGCTTGTGCCTCTCTGGTGTTGGGGCTCTACACAATCAGGTGCCCCCCTGGGCACTAATGAGACCTCCTTCTCCCCTATTAATCTCATCCTGTTTCACCGGATCAAACAATAACACAAGCCTAAGCCCCTGGGCTATAACTTAACGTAACAATAAAGGCAAGACTCTACCACTTTAAAAGGGCAAACACCCCACTTGGAATGATGTATCTATTAGTCCTGGGCACCCTGTGAGCTCCTAGAGTCTTACTGCCTTTAGAGGTAGCAAAGCAGGCAGCCAGATGCATCGGGCAGCTCTCTTGTGCAGGAGCTATTTCTCCTGGCAGCTGCCATAGAGAGAATGAGCCCAGCCAGCCCCAGCCCTGAGCTTGTGTGTTCCCTGGGCTGACTCCTTCTGGTCAGCTGACTGCCTGCAGGTGCCAGCTAATTAACTTGTTAGCCTGTTACTCAGGCAATCTGCAGCTGTGGTGCTCTGCCTAACCTGCCTGGCTCCTGTGCTAGGCTGCTTCTTCCCATAAGGTGCAGGCACACCTTGGTCCCCTGTGACACTACTCCATGCTAAGAGTCCATGGGATGAGTTGTAGATGGATAAAGGTGTGCCACCCAAACCCCCTATGCTTCCTGCACATTGGCCTGTCCTTCCACAGTTCCCCCGGGGAACAGATGGTCATGTGTGAAGATCTAGGATGTGCTATGCGGGCAGGCTTCTAGCAGTGCAAGTGGCATTTCTGGCACTTACATACAGGCTGCTATTCTATTACCTCTGCACTGTGGACACACAAGATTGGCTTTGTAGCCTGAGCATGCCCAGAAGGCAGGTGCATGCACACTTGAATGCAAGTCTGGGGGAAAAAAATGATGGAGGAGGATTAGCTGCCCCCTTTTTTTTAGCCCCAGCAGGTATGTGGTGAGGGCAACCAAACTGGAAGTGGGAGATTCATGGGGGGTAGGGGGGCCGGGTTCTGACTTCTTAATACAGTGCACTAGCCATCAGGATAGGCACTGCCCATTGGTCTCTGGGGCATACTTCTCAGGCAGCCAAAGAAAGGAAGAGGTATCTGGGGCCAGGCAGTATGTACGTGGGGACAGGGGGAACAGCACAAGCATTACTGGAGAGTCCGTCCTACCTAGGAGCAGGTCCTGGGTTCTGGCTTGGACCCTTGTTCCCTGTGAAGCAGAAACTGCTCTTCATCTAATAACTATGAAAGGCAAAGTGTGGTGACTTTGCTTCAGTGAACTGGGGCAGCAGCAGACACTAGCTAAGCTGTGTGATTACCCATGTTAATGCTGTGTTCATTGTGCTAACGCTGTGTTCTTTGAGCCAGAAACTGGTCGTAGTTCTGCTGCCTACTTCATTCACAGAAGCGAGAGGGAGAAGCAGCTCACAAAAAGGGCAGATGGGCAGGCACCTTGGTCAGAGCAAAGAGGGGAGCATGACAAAATGAGAACAGGGTGTAGCTATAAAGATGGGGGGAAGCAGTCTGAGCCATGCCCTACCCCCTACAGGCAGGGGTAGTCAAAGCTGGGGCTTGACTTTGCACTGAAGTTAGCTGTGAACGACACCAGCATATATCCTCTGGCATCCACAAGGTTATTCCCGATTTACCCAGTGTTACTGAGACTCACATTTAGCTGCCTTATAAAAGGGCCCATGTGATGATGCTAGTAGCAAAGCCAAGACCCAAAAATGTCTCGATTCCCCGTGACCCATCATAACTTATGCTTGAGATCCACAACTGGACAAAAAAAGACACCTCCCTGCCTCTCTTCATACCTCCTCTCTGTGGACTCATAAATTGAAGATTTGAACATAACCTTGTTTTGTTAGGTTATGTTATTGGTTAATCCTGTTTGAATGTGCCAGTGTTTATAGATACTATATCTTTGTCTAGTTCAACTTCTTTCATATTTTGGCTTGCTACCCAATGTTAGAAGTATTCCCCAACTTATTAACAGAATAATTAGGCCTCAGCCTGGTAACAAGCCCTTAAAAAAATATTATTTTACAGAGTACTTTGCCTAGTTGCAGATTGCTTAATTTCCTAAGCCTCTGGTGAACATAAAAATAACAGCATGCCCCTCAGCTCATGCTGGATTTCATCTGGTCCTGTGCTGATTACAAGTCAGTTGAACCATCTGTAAGTTCACCAGCCAAGGAAACAGTCACAATGTTTTGTTCATTCATTAGTGGAAAAAAACAAAACAGTTTTTTTTGCACTAAAGTTAGCTGTGAATGATGCCAGTCAATCATTTGACAGAAGCAAAGGCGACCTCCAAGCCTACTGAGGGTTGTTGGAGGGCAGTGACCATAGACTCCAATAGGCTTTGGATATGGGTCTAGGCATACTGAGCCTCTCCAAAGGCCAGTGTTATCTCAGCCTCTCCCTGCTCCTGTTATGTATTTTAGGGTCCCATCTCATCCTCCACCACGTCCCCACTCCTTCATATTTCCTCCTTGCTTTCATTTTTCCCCACTGAATTTGCCCCAGGGAAAGCAAGATGGAAAATTCTTTAGAGTATGTATGCAAAAAAAAAAATCAAAGATGGGCTATACCATATTTACTCACAGCTTTTCTCCAAAAATTAGCCCTCTAAAGTTGTCCTCTTAAGTGGGGAAACTGATTTTCTTCAGTGGAATAGAAGCATGGCCGTGTAGAAGCATGGAGGGGCTAATGTTGCACTGTGGCTGCCCCATCTCTCTGGGACATCAAGCAGGCCAAGGCAATGGCTAGAATTAACTCTTTCAGAGCCACTAATGAATTGGCAGTAGCTTTTGGCTAGCTTATTTATTATGCACTCACAGCCATCCTGAAAGAAAGGGGATCAACCAACACATGGGAAAATCCTTTCCTATGTGGTATGTGTCTTCTTTGGAGGCAAGTGGTATGCTAGAAAATGTAATACATGGCTACTGTCAAGGAAAAAGGAACCTGTGGCAGGGCATCCTTCCAGGGAAGCAGTCCCTGCAGCCCACACTTTCTAGACAACCACCCCTGCAGTCATCTGCCATGCCTTGATGTTTATTACTGTTATGAGGGAGGCTGCCGCAGGGCTTCCCAAATTGCTCTCAAATGATGACCAAGTACCAGTGGCCCCTGCCTTATGGACTAATTGAATGGCTCTTTTTCTCCCCTACCATGCCCCTTGCCTTGTAGACAGCATCCTCATTGATGTTCTCTTCCACTTAGCCCATCTTCTGGGGCCCCTGGACCCTCTCTGGTTCCACACACTTAGCCCCTCAATCTGGGCTCCAGACCCCTTGCTAGGTCCCTAGGAACCTCTTCTTCCTCTTAGTTCCACCCCAAACCTCCAGACTGCTTCAGCTGTCCTCTCTGTGGTGGTGCTCCATGTGAAAAAAACCTCCTCTGTCTGCCTCTGTCAAGTGACTCCCTCTACCCAGCCTAGCTTCACCAGCTGACTCCCAGCTAGCCCTGGCCTGCACCTGCCAGTGGTTTTGCAAGCTGCCTGACCTCTAAAGTGGCAGGCACCCAATGGGCCTGATTCAAGGCTGACTGATAGTATTATAAAATCATGGGATGGGAAGCATGAACAACTGGTGCCCCCAGAGATTGGGGGCAGGGGCACAGTTTGTGGGTGGCAGGGTGGCATGGGGTGACTACCTGCAGAAGCCAGTGCCACCACCTGCAGGGAGGAGGGGAGGAGGTTGCAACTGGCAAGTGGCAATTGGCAACCGCCCACAGAAGCTGGTGGTGGCAGCAGCGGCTACCAATCTCAAGGGGGGGGGCATGTGTCCCCCTATGAGTCACCTATGATGGGAAGGGACCTTAAGGATCATCTGTCCAACTCTCTGCACAAAGGCAGGATTGCTACTCCTAAATCATCCCTGTCCTATGCTTGCCGAGCCAGTTCTTGAAAAGCATCAGTGAGAGAGATCCCACAGCTTCCATAGCAGTCTGTTGCACAGCCTTGCTGTTCTAGCAGCAAGGCAGTTTTTCCTGGTATCTAATCTAAATCCACTCTGGTCCCATTTCAAACCATTGCTTTGTGTCCTCCCCTCTGTGGCAAGGGAGAAGGGTCTCTCCCCTCATCTTCACAACAGCCTTTCAGCTATATGAAGAGTCTCCCCATTGATTTCAAGGGGCTATGGTTCCTGACCTAAAGATTAAATCAAGTGACTTATGGGCACAAGTCTCACTGAAAGTCAAAACTCAGACCATTTAGGCACTTTTTAACACCTTCCCCCCCATGCCTCATTTCTGGCCTGTGGCTGTGCACCAAAGCCAAGATCATTGTATCATGTTCCAGTAACAGCAAAACAATCACCAGACATTACCAAAGACACAGGATGATCCATCTTGGCATGTGCATTAGAGACTCCACCCTCCTAAAACACCAGGGAACCATTCTGATAGTCATGACTCTGCCTTGCACCTCCTCCACTAGCAGCTGCAAGGGCTATTAAAGACGCATCGACTTATCCTGGCTCTTGCATTATTGTGATGCAGTTATTAGGATATAGTCAGAAAACAGGAAGAAGAGGCATCTATATACCATGCTATTGATAACACACGGCCAAGAATGATCACTGCTTACATACTATACCAAATATATTGTAATCATTGTAATCAATGCTAAATAGTCTATTGACAGTTAGAAAATTAGATAGATAAACAGATAGACCAACTGGTGATCTGTAGCTAGGTAGATATGAGAGCACACAAAACACAAGACAAACAGATTTTTGTTGCAGCACAGTAATGTAATGTCACCATAGACGAATGCAATGTCATGACTCGGATACGACAGTGCAATGCTGTAACAGAAGGAACTAATGTCTTATCTAGAGTCACCCTAGTCTATTTAGAAATCTAGGTGATAAACACAGTGTCGTAATAGTAGTTCATTACGTGTGTCCCCGGTGATGGTAGAGAGGAGGAAATTCGTGATGTGATGGAAGGGGCTAAAGAAGGAGAGAATTTGAACAGGAGATACTAAAGAGAAAACATGAATAATGGCTTAAGCAATGACCTCACCTGACAGCTAAGACAGTCCAAGCTGAAATTCTGGTTTTGCCTGTGACTTTCTTCACAGTCTATTGAGGTGAAGGCTCTCAGGGGAAAAAGGGGAAATTATTAACAGTACTGCCACTTTGAACTCCCCAAAGAATAGAAAGCTTTCCACTGGGGCTGGATGAGGCCCCATCCCTTTGTAAGTCTCTTTCCTCCTCCGTGAAACAAACAGAAAACTATGAGATTGTCCACGGCTGAGGAGGAGGTAGATGTTTTTAAAGAGCTTGGCATTTGCATTTAGAAAGTATTTGCAGTATTCACTTGTAACCTGTCCATCCCCACAGCATCTAGGAAGCTGGTTCTAGGTGGCGTAAAACAGTCCTTCGTGTTCCAGGGACAACATCACTTACAGTTGTTCTCCATTCACCCATTCATAGCCCTTGGCTCAGTCTCCTGGGAATATTTAGCCTTGCAGCCCAGTGCAATGTCGATGTTTAGAGCAGAGCTCATTGTAAACAGCTCTTCCCCCGCCTCCCCCTGCTTGTCCTGGAAGCCCTAGAGGCAGGAACAGAACTGACTTCTCCAGAGACTCTTCTCTGATGCTCTAACACAGGCTTCCAAGTACGTTGATTCAAAACACGTGTTTTGGTTGGTTTTTTTAAATGCATCTTCCCTAAAACGAGGGTCCTAAATGACCCAACTTAAATGAAGGGAGAAAGTTTTGAGAAACTCAAAAAGAGATTGCATGTCATTGTGAGGTTTCATTACAACTCGGTTAAAAAGGCAGGAGCGAAACTAGGGGTGGGCACTGATTTGGAAGGGGCACCAGAATGGCAGCCCTTGAGGAGTCCGACTCTGTACCATAGGGGATGCTGTGGCAGGTAAGACCCCCCACCCCCACCCCAATTCTCTACTGTTCAGCCTAATACTCCCCATTTTGCCCAGGGTTTCTCCCCGCCTCCATTCTCTGGTTCTAGGCACAATTCCCCCTCCCCTATCCAGAGCACGGAAATAGCCAGTATAGCCCCTGTACAAGAGTTCATCAAAGGAACAAGGGATGTTTTAACAAATGGTTATATATATTATCTTATCCAAAAGGCTAAATCCCTTATAGCTGTAAGTTTCTTATATGACATGGTTCATCAAAGACTGATGGTAGATAAAGTTCCTTATAGCTATGCCTTTTTGCCATCTTAACACATTCTCTAACACACCTTAACACATTCCCCTGTTACATTCAAAAGCATCTATAACACCTGAAGCTACTGATAACAGAAGTCCTGATTGTGTATTAGTAAGGTACTGCTGTTCCTTCTTCAGACACCAGCATCCCATGCCCCGTGTTAGCCATTTCAGCAGAACTACAGGGCCTTGCAGATCAGGTTGTCAGTGAAGGAAAAATCAGCAATGCAGAGTCCCGCTGCCTTCCACATGTAACTTATTTATGCATCTACACCAGGGGCAGGCAATTATTTTGGGTGGAGGGCCTTTTACTTGAGTTTTGGCAAGCCAACAAGGGCCGCATGACAGGCAGCTAAGGGCAGATAAATATTAATTTTCTAAATTTTTTAGGGGCCCTGCGGGCTGGACAGAATGGCCTGGTGGGCCTTTACTGTGTCTGTCTTGGGGCATGAGAGACACTCCTGCAGGCCTGGCTGCTAAGCTACTGTGTTACCAAGTCACCAATCAATCATGATTCAATTGAGGATCAGCTCAATACACAGGACCTAGCTAATGTAGCCAGTTAATTGCCATCAATTAACACCTACAAAACCAGATGAAGGAGAGGAAAGAATCAATACAGAGGATCAACTGCCCCAAGACAGACAACAGTCAGTCCCACAAGCACCCATGGCACGAGTTTTGTCCGTCAGCAGCTAGGGGTGCAGGGCCCCAGAAGCCCCCCTGCACCCATCTCCTCCACAGCTGGCAGGCATCGTGGCAACAGCAGGGGCCACCATCCCTGCAGCTGTCACCCCGCTGCACCTTAACACACACAGGGTCACCCATGGCAGGAGTTTTGCTTGTCCGCAGCTTGGGGTGTATTTCCCCCCAAACCCCTGCACCGAACTTCCTAAAACTTGGCAGACTTTGTGGCCTCACCAGGGGCTAGCATCCCTGCAGTTTTCACACACACCCCCTCTCCCCCCCCGCCCCCCCCGTCGTGTAACACACAGCTGTGACA
>NW_017728934.1:2029050-2068958 GCF_001723895.1 Crocodylus porosus
AAGTTTCATCCAAATTGGACAAAAATCAACAAAGTTATAGATATTTCATTGATTCCCCCATTATACCCTATGGTTGGATCTCCAAAACAGCTCTGAAACTTCAGCCAGATTGAGGCAGAAACCCGGTCCCGAGCTCTGGGTCAGATTGTGGCCATCCAAAGCAGCCAGATCTGAAGCCAGATCGGATCACCGCTGACTCATACGGGCCTACTGGGGCACACATGACCCCATGGGTGCTAGAGGAACATCTTCCTCCCTCCTCTGACACCTGTGAGGAACAGTGGGTCCTGGGGTCATCTCAGGACCTTATCAGAAGAGTCGAAGATTGCGTCTCTCTTGCTGCTGCTAATGCAAACCCCAGCATCCTTCTCTTCGCTCTCTCTCTGCTTGGTCCCCTTTGAAAGAAGATTCAAGCGCCAACCCAGCCTACAAGGCAAGTTCCCAGGAACCCAACTCCCCGAGGAGCTACATTCCTTTTGACTTCAATGGAGCAACATCAGTTTGGACCAGCTGAGGATCTGGCACATAAGTCTCCCTCCCTTCAAACGTTCTTAAAGTTTGCCTGTCTCTGTTCAGTACCTGGCATTTGCAATACTAAAGCTACACACTACACCTGGGTCCTGCTTTCTAGTCAACCCCACACTAAATGGCATTTAAACTTCTTCTTACTGAAGAGGAGAGAGAATTGGAAGCTGGTTCCTGTTGCAACCAGTCTTTCACGTAAAGCACTAATGCTGCTGCTTCTCTGCTCCAGGCTCTGGCTGTCTGCCCAGGGACTTGGGAGTGTGTCGAACTAGGTGCCACGGGGTCCCAGGGAACTGACTTGACGGGGAGGCATAAGGAATTCTCTTCTAAACAGACTGCCCCCCTTTGAAGAACAGGACTGGCCAGGAATAGCTCAGCCATGGCCTGAGGATCTGACCCCCCAAGGTCTGTCCAGCCTTCTCATCAGTTGATGCCTCTGACCTCATCATCACATGTCCAAAGCCAGAAGAAATAAGGGAAATGCATATTTTTAAAAATAACCCTTGAGACTCCCCAAGTAAATCTTGCCTTTACTCAAGATTAATCACTTGTTCCAAGGCAGTAGTGACTCTTCAGATGACACCTGGTGCTGGGGTTACAGTTGCTTAAACAAAAGAAAGATGCCTGGCATGAAGTCACCCTTCTCAGATCAGAACTGCTGACTTTCCTTCCACCACTACCCTGCCTGGAAAGCCAGAGCCTGAAGTCCTTATTTGGACAAAACCCTAGGCTCCCAAGCAAGGATACCAAGAAGACCATCATCTTGGACATCTGCAGGGAATGAGTTATAGGCCTCTCGAGCTGGTGTCATGAACTGCTACAGCTTAAGCTACAAGACCAGTCGACTGGTGGAGTGGGCTTGCGGCAGGTCAAGGAAGCACAAGAACAAGAGGGGAGAGATTGGTGAATGGTCAAATTAGGTTGAACATTAGAAGCAAGTTTCCTAGCCATCAGAAGAGTGAGGTTCTGGGGCAGCCTGCCATTTGGAGTAAAGGGGGGAAACAGTTTAGCTGGTTGCAAGAAGGGGCCTGCTGTGTATCTGAATGGGAATCCATGGCATGGTTGCCTGCACAGCCCAGGGACTGGATTTCACGACCCGCAGGCCTTTTCCAGCCATTGTCCTATTGTCTCTGACCTGGAGGGATCCTTGTAACATACACTGACCACTTGGCCCTCAGGATTCAAGCCCAAGGTCTCCTCTCTCCCACCTTTGCCCTGACACCTGTCCTATATTTAAAGATGAGCTGCGTGGAGAAGACAGCTCTTTATTATGAGATATAGGAACTTTACACAGAGAGCCATGTACCGAGAGGTGGCATATGCATTCACAGTGCCCTGCATGGAACTGATATGATCCTCTCCAGAGTCCAGAACACCCAACCCAGTGCATGGTGACCTCCTGCTGCCTGTCTGCAGTACCTGTGCCCCAGTGCCAGCAGCTCACTTTGGTCAGGGGCTGAAACAATTCCATAAAAGCCAAGGTTGCACCATGCCCCGGCTTTGACTTCAGAGCCACTAATCCTTCCAGGACCCCGTTTCCCAATTCCCACTTTGACAACGAAGAACAAGACTAGGTGCCAGAGGCTGATTTTCCTCCCTGGACACCTACAGCCCAAATTCAGCCCTGTTCTGGTTAAAGGAGCATAGTCACACTGCCTTCACTTGGAGCCTGATCAGAGCTCATTCCAGTCTTTCCATGGGCTTTGCCAGGCTGTCTCCCCCGTCTCCATGTCCACTATGCTCAGCACCCAGGCTCTGAAGAAACACCAATTCTATTTGCACACAGACACTATTGCGCCAGGTAAAACAACCTTCATCGAGTGGTTGGCCTCTAGACCTGACCTCGGCCATCTATACAATGCACACACATGCGCCATAGCCTCCCTTCAATCCAGGGCCCCAGCATCCCAAACCAACCCGCAACCACGCAGTGACACTTCTCACCCCACTGCCCTAGCTGGTGACCTCTAGTTATATTGTCACTGCCCACTCCACGCAGCATTCACAGCTCTAGTTCCCTCGCTGACCCCCACCCTGGTCCCTCTAGTAACTGGTCTCACCACCAGGTGTTGCAATCTGTAAGACTCAATGGCAGGTCTGGGGTGATGAACAGAGGGGAAGTTCTGCCCCTGTGCACCAGGGCTAATAAATCTATCGAAACTGCCTGTGGTTTCCTTGCCAGGCACTTCCTCTGTCCTCTCCTTGAAAACCGGCGATGCTGGAGAATGCTGCTAGCTTCCCTCTGGTGGCTCCTGCTGGCTGTCCCCAGGTTGCTCGAAGGCTCAGCTCAGGGTGTCAAGTTCTCTTGCCAAGAGAAGCAAACACATACATAAAATGTCCCAGGTACATGCTAGACAAGGAGCTGCGTGGGCACACTGCTCCTTCAGAAGAATCAGACACCATGGCAGAGAAAACATCACCCCAAAGGTCATCTCCTCAGCAGCTGCAGTAAACTGTCTCATGCCTGAGTTCAACTGAGCTGTTCCAGACCAGTCTGCCCAAGCCCTCCCAGGCCATTCCTCCCCCTGCCCCAGTTTTACCTACCCCTTATTCAGGATTCAGCTAGGGTTCATGTCCGATGCCCTGGGATAAGCAAAGATTGACACTACGATGGATGACTTCTTTCTGCACATGAAAGTCAAGAGGAGTGTTTGTTCCCACTTGGTGGATGTCCCTTCTTATTCCAGAGCCTCTCTCTTCCTGTGCTGGCCCAGCACACAGCAGAGCCCTGGCTACGTGACAGCTGTTTGCTTGCATGCTTCCCAAAAAACTAATTATTCTGGATCAGCCTTATGCCTTCCATGCCTGAGCCTGTGTGCAAGAACCAGGCCAAGAACCCGACAGCCTATTTGTACTGTTGCATATGACCTCAGAAGCTCAGGGCCCAACCCCACCTCCCAGCAACAGGGATGGGGGAATTTAACACCATGCTGCACAAGCAGGCTGACAGATTGGTCATGAGGGAGCACTGGCCTGTGCATGCAGTGAGCTCATGCACACATGGGGCCATCACAGGTAAATGAAATCCCATAATGACAGACACTCAGGCACATCCCCCCCATGTACACTCACATGCACCCACTCAGGCAGCAAGCACAACCCCTCCCCCTCACACACATGGAGGCAGGATCAAGTCACCCATTCAGCAGGCAGACACCTACACTCAAGCTCACCCGCGCACATACACACACTCACATGCACACTCAGGCAGTCCAACAGGCAGATGCACATGCCCATATTCCACTTTGGACAGCCCTCCGCTGACTCAAGAGCCTGGAGCTACTAATACAAGCTCACTTTCTGCATTTTTACGCAGCTGAATCATTCCCCAGTGACACACAGTAACACACGCTCACACACACCCACGTGCATGCCAAGAAGAGAGGTGGATCCCTGCTTCAGAAATCGTTAAGTACCGTACTTTCCATGGAAGTGAAAAGGATAGCAGCGGGGAAAATAGCAACATGAGTAACTATTACTTTCCAAGTCCCATGTGCAGCAACAGCCATCAAACTGAGGATCTAACCTACCATCAGCTCCAGTCTTTGGATTTTGTCTATGGCAGTGCTTTTCAACCTGTTTTTCATTTGCAGACTCCTAAAAAATTTTGCACAGAGGTGCAGACCCCTTTGGAAATTTTGAATGGAGGTGCGGACCCCTTTGAATTGTAAGTACAGGTATTCATATAGTTTTGGTTGATCGTAGTCAACTTTCACAGACCCCTTAGACATAGTGGCTCCACAGACTACAATAGTCTGTGTACAAGAGACCAAGAGGCTTCACTTCTGACAGAGCACCAAATGGCAACGGTTTATGGGTCTCTTATTTCAAATGCAAATATGTATTTTGATCCAAATAGGTGAAGGCAAATGCTACAGTCTCCCTCTCTGTGTGAGATCCACAGAGATGGTAGGGCTTGTGCTTGGCTTCTCTCTGACAGCAAAATCCAGCCCCAGTGTCAATCCATTAAGGTCAGTGGAGTTATGCTGGGAATCAGTCTGGCCCTCTATTCACATCCAGTGCCAACCAGTTGGCCAACTGGCTTCAGGGGCTCTTGATCAAACATGCGAGCCATGCAGTCAACACAGGTGTTCAGGATGTGTTGAAATGGGGTAAAGACTAAAGAGAGACAGCCAGATTTGTTGCTGGCATATCAGATCGGTGGAGCTACTCAGTTCTCTGCCATTGAAAGACCCAGCCCAGCCCCTCAGGGGGACTGACTTTCCAGGTGGAGGGTGATGTAAAATAGTCCCAATAAGATATCTAAAACCATTTCTAGCTAACAAAGGCCGTGCAGACCAAACAGATGACAGGGCAGCAGAGGTCTTAATAATGGACCATCACAAGTCTCTCATAGCTCTCCTGTGCACGAGTTACACAGCCCACTCACCCCCACACCAATAACACATTTATATCACGCCACCGTGGCTTAATCTATTTATGTTACCAACAGATGTTAGCGCATAGACAAGCTATAAATACCACATCTGTATTTTCCAACCTACTCATAGTTTATTGCATGACAGCCCCTTTGTCATGTGATGTGGTTTCTCAGTTTCCTGTGACATAATGTCCATGTACAATACAGCTAGGTCTGGACAGAAGTCTGCTGTATAACTCATGATGCTATAGACCATTGTGATAAGGTGCAGACCCTTGGCTATAATCAGTTCTGCTTCATCAGCTTCAACGTGGGTCTGGTCCCATGTTATTAGAGACATACAGAAGAGCTATAAATATCTATCAAACCCCAGAAAAATCAGTTATTTTATGAGCCCTTGATACAACACTTTCCATCCGTGAGAACTGCAGGTACAATTCTAATCCTAGTCCATTACTTTGCATTAGGTCGAACAAAACTTCAGCTCTGAAAATCCACAAGGCTCTGGGAAAATATGGATTCACTTCTGTCCTTACCAGCTCAGCTGTGTCCACTGCTAGGTTTTATTAATAACAACTCCGAGTACCACACTGTACATGCTCCAAGCTCTATTAAGTCTTCTTCATTGACCTGCCTCAGTTTCAAGTTGAACTACACCGGTTTGCGGTTTCCTGTCACATAAACACATGACTTTCCTTGCTTATGGTTTCTGCAGAATATCAGATTAATTTTGCTTTGTATTTTCTGAGGCTGACGGATACATTTAGGGAATGCAAATAACTTAGTGAGAGCTAGTGGCAAAGCTGCTATCCAAACCTTTGGCTGAAAAATGCTTTTGTGACCAACATAACACTTCAAAGCAAATGATGAGACCTGGTGGCAAACCTGCTGTCCAAACCATTGGCCGGAAAATACTTTTGTGACCGAAATAACATTTCACAAAATTTTTTTCATTTTGATCAGCTTTCATTTTTTATAAAGACAATTTCAGTATGAACTGGAGCAAAACTCCTCTTTTCATCTCACCTCCTGACGGTATTTTTTAAAATAGTTTTGGTAGGTAGAGGAATGCGTTTCTCCCACATTTTAACTTTTCCCTTTTTTTCAGGGGGGAGGTGGGGGTGGATAAAGAAAGAAGAAGATTGAGAGGAAATAATCAATGCCAAATTGAAGAGAAAGCAAATAAAAACTGAAAAATGAAAGAAAATGGCAATGTTCAATGAAAATAAAGGTTTTATTTTAATAAAAACAAGACCTATAAGAGATAATCAAAGATAAAGAATTTGTTTTAATTTGTGAATAACACTTTTTATATTTGACCAGTTTCACTATAAATATTTGCCAGCTGGAACAGACAAATTCGATGCAATGTGTGCTGGGTGGGGCAACATTATTTCCAAGTAAAATGGGAATGCCAGCTTCCATTAAACAGCTTCTCAGAATAACCTTAAGATCCTCTCTGTTACCAGAATATGAGAACAACAATGATGCTATTCCAGATGCAGGCATATGGCATTGCTCACATCAAAAGTGTGTGGAAAAATGTGCAGGCAGCAAGATTTCACTGGCTATTGTTCCCTAAATGTTTGTGTCTGCTAAAGATGGGCAAAGGTGTTATTGGACATCTGGAGGAAAAGGAGGCAGCCAGGAAGCACCAGGCAGCCTGAACAAGCACTGAAAGCCTGTCTCAAAGGCCCATGGAGCATTTTGCATGGAGAGCTGGCTGAAAGAGGTATGGGGATGCAAGCAAAGAAACTATTTCCTGTTTGATTAATGATTAAAGAGCTTCCCCTTCTAATGGAAGGAAGTCACAGGGCCCCAAATTTGTGCCTGGACTCTTGCGTCGTGCAAGGGTTGCACACTGACCAGCAACAGGCCAGCTCTGCATGTCACTATTTCACCTGCACCCAGGTGTCCCAGACATCGTAATGTTCCCAGCCACCAGCAGCCTCCCACTGGGGTGTTCCTGATTCTCCTTGTGCTGGTTATGGGATAGGAAGAGATTTAGATCCCAGGACAGTGCAGAAACGTTCACACTAGCTACACCACCTCTCTATGGGCATGGGACACTGCACAGCCACGCAGACTGCAAGACCTGGCTGCCCAGACTCAGCCAGCTGGAGTCACAGTCCTGGTGGTGATGCGCCATTGTAGTTGCATGCGACTGCTAGAGTCTAGGCATCTGGCCAGATAGAGGAGAAGGCAATTTCATCAGTAGCAGGGCAGGGCAAAGTTAGACTGTGCAACGAGAGCCTTTTCGGGGCAAGAGGAATGCTCCCTCTGCCCACTTTGTTCCTCTAACACTTTGTGCCTCAGGCTGCACAACCTTGGGTGGATGTATTAAGTCAGGGTTCTTGCAACTTATGGAGTGATTTTATCTGGGCCTTGCAGGCCAAATATAAGCAGTATTTTGGTGGCAGGGCAGCAAGGGCTAGGGCTTCTGTGGCATTTCAGCTGCAGGGAGGGAGGAGGACTCACATGCAGTGGTGGTTGGGAGCGATGAGGGCTGGTGGTGGCCATGTGGTGAGTGCCAGTCCATTATGAAGCAAGAGATATTATTTTGGCCCGTTGCTCCTACAGGTTGTTGACCCCTGGTCTAACAACCATGGCCACGGCCTCCTTCTCTCCCTGGTCCTGGGCAAACTTGCTTCCTTGCATGGCTCAGTTTCCCCATCAGGGACAAATAGTGACCTACCCTGCCGGGACGAGGCACAGCAGGGAGATAACAAGTGATCCCATTTCCAAAGCACGTTGTGATCCTCTGGCATCTGGCCCTGTTGGTAGACTTGGGGGAAGCCACAGGCAGGGACCACACAGAAGTCTGTCCCACTTCCACCTGCATGCTGGATGCTAACTAAACCTAGCGGGAGCACCCCCGGCCTGGTGCCCTTGCTAACCGTCACCCCCCAACCAGCTCTGCTGTGCTGCGAACACAGGGTGGTTGTGGCGTGTAACAGAGCAAACCCCGGGGTCTGCAGATTTGCTGGGCCTTGTGGCATTCGCTCCCGTGCACACGCATGCCAGGCTATGCATTCCACGAAGCTTTTCCCGCTGAGTCACGCCAGCTCCTGGCTGGACGGAGGAGGAGGGAAATGAAGGCTTCGGAGAGGGCTCCTCCCCCCAGCTGCCAACCCCGTCCAGGCGCTGGAATGTATGGAGCGGGGAGAAATAACCTGAGCCGCAGTGCTTACTACTGAGACGAAGCGGGAGAGATTCATCAGAGCAAAAACAGGGAAACCAAACGTGCCCCGGGCCAGGGAGGCTGAGTAACAGAGCCTGGAAGCCCTGCAGATTTTACAAGGAGACCATGAACATGCTTAACCTGGGATCTGAGACAAAACCACTTAAGTCTGATCCCCATTTCACCTACTCCAGTATAAACCAGGAGCGAGGCACTGGAATTTTTTTGGAAGCATTTAGCTGCAAAGTTATTTACAAGAAATGGTGTGGCTTTGAGGAAATGGGGATTCAAGATTTAGTGTTAGTGTTAATACTCAAGGACACTTAAAGGACTGTAGGAATCCTGAAAAAAAATGTTTGCTAAACAAAAAGTCATTACTGTCAAGTGCATTTAAATGTAATAAATGTTACTTGAGGGGAGAAAATTGAGGACTTGGACTCTTCCCCAGCAAGTTTTGCTCATCCAGCCTGATACAAATCCTCTGCTGATCTGCCAGGAACAGAAGCTAGGCTCACCCACTTGTAGTTCCCTGGATCCCCTCTAGAGCCTGTTTTAAAGATGATTACTACATTAGCCACCCTCCAGCTCTCTGGTGTAGAGGCTGTGTTTAATGATAGGTTACAAACTGAGTCAATGAAGCCACAATTTCAAGTGGGAGCCCTCTCAAGACGCTTGGGTTAATACCACCAGTATTCATGGTATTTGCCATTGTTTAGTGTATCCATTTTCTCTATAACCTCCCCAACTGATAACTCAGTTTGAGTCAGTTTTACCAAACTGCCCCCTGCAAGGGGTAGGTCCCGTATAGGAATCTCCCTAAGGCCTTCCATGGTGAAGACCAATGTGAAGAACTCATATCTCTGCAATGGCCATATCCTCCTCGAGGGCTCCCTGATTTTCCAGGGTCCCCCAACCCAAGCCTGTGACAGACCCCCTGTTTCTAAGGTACCTAAAAAAAAATAATTCTTATGCTTTACGTCTCTAGCATGTTGCTCCTCACGTTCTCTATTTGGTTTGCCACTCCATTGTTTTACATTTACCTGGGCAGCGCTCGTGTTTTTTGCTATTTTCCTCATTTGGACATGCCTTCCATTTCTTGAATAACATCCTTTTGCCTTTCATGAGCTCTTTTACCCTGCCATTTAACCATTCTGGGTCCTTTTTTTGCCCTCTTAGCTACTGGTATTTTTTTACATGCATTTTATGCATTTCATTTGTGCCTCCAATATGGCACGTTTAAACAGGCCTGCAAGTTTTAACCCTGCTTACTGTTTGTTTTAATGTGGTCCTAGCATCTGCATTTTTGCGTAGTTCCCCTTTCTGAAGTTAGGTTCTACCACGGCCAATTACTTTGTTGTTTCCTTGCCTACAAAACTGATTACATTGTGGTCATTGTCACGGAGCGGCTTCACAGCAGTTATTCCAAATTCTGGCCATCACTTATGCAGAGTGGTCTCTTGCTTTCATAGATACCTAGATGTAGGGTCAGAAGGGACCTAAGTAGATCTTCAAGTCCAAGCCCCTGGGCAGGGAGAATACGGGGCTCATATGACCCCAGCCAGGTAACTATCCAGCCTTCTCTCAAAGACCCCCAAGGTAGGAGCCAGCACCACTTCCCTTGGAAGCTGGTCTCAGATCATTATGGGGTCCAGGACTAACTGTCCCAAAAAGGAGCCGCTTGTGGTATCTAGACATCGGGTTTCTGCATCCTACCCTGAAGTGAGATTCACACACACTACGGGGGTGGGGAATAAAATCACCAGCGTTAGCAAGGTCTCCGCTTTTGCAGCATCCCTAATCTCCTTTAGTGTTTCTTGCTTGCTGCCACCACCCTCCTCAGGCAGCCAATAAATGCACAACCCCAAAAGTAAACCCGTCCTATTTAGACACCAAATTCCTCCTCAGAGACAATTTTATGGTACTTGTCTTATTAGATAAGAGCTCTACCTTAATAGAAGCAATGCTGTCTTTAATGAAGAGTGCCACTCCCCCACCAACGTGACTTACTCTATCCTTCCTATATAGTTGTACCCTGGAATTACTGTGTTTCATCCATTTTCCTCATTCCACCAAGTTTCAGAGATTCCTATTATGCCAATGCCCTCATTACATGCCAGGCATTCTAGTTCATCCATCTTTGTTTTTAGATGTCTGGAACTGGCATACAAATACTTTCATTTTATCATTGCCCAGCTGCCTACTTTTACAGGTCTTGGTTGGCTGGGAATCTCTTTGTTTTTGGTTGCCTCTTCCTTTATTCTTCATGATTTCCTTTGTTCTGCGGGGGGGCGGTCAGCAGGAAATAGGGGATACTCTGTCTACCAGGCGCCTTACGGGGTAATTAGAAACAACAGCCATAAATTGAAGGACAGCAGATTTAGACTGGACATCAGGAAGAAATTCTTTACGGCTGCCAAAATCTGGAAAGGGCTTCCAAGGGAGGTGGTGCTTTCCCCTCCCTTGGAGGTGTTTAAAAGGAGATTAGACAAGCACTTGACCCCAGCGCTCTTTCCTGCCCAGGGCAGGGGGTTGGACTCGGTGATCTAATACGTCCCTTCTGACCCTAGAAATCTATGAAGTCTGTGAGATCTCCCACCCTCCTTCCAGTTCTCTTGGGGGAGGATCTAGAGTTTTTATGATTTTATAACTTCACAAACCACTGACTTGTACCTTTTTCATTCTAACCTCCACCCAAATGCAGCTACATGTGAACCAGGGATGGAAAATGCAATTACCTAGCAAATAAAAGGGTGCTACACAACATTTTCTAATGTGAAAATGCAGCTGTTAAAAGTCCGGATAAATGGATGTTACACTATATAGCTGGTTAAATAAATGGGTACAGATCAACTGTATCTTCCAAAAATAACTACCAAATTAAGCCAGGCAATGAGAACCAACATCACTTCAGCAAAATAACCCCAAACTACTAAGTCAATCAGGTCTGATATCACTTATTTAAATCAGACATTCTTGCTTCCTGAGAATTGGTTTATATGACTTGAATTTAAATCAAACCACCTTGGATGTTTCCAAGCTATTCTTCCATTCCCAGGATGCTGAGCTGCTCTGGGGCCAAAGCACCCTCTCGTATATGTTACAGCAGCCCACAGTTGCTCTAAATTACTGCAGTCACTTGACAGCCACAATCCAGGAGCTCCAAAATGACACATTCAGCAGAGCCTTGCCTTCCTGTCACTAGCAGGGTCCCAACACTGGGCCCGGCAAGCTTGCCAACACAGTGCTGCTTCCAACAGTGCAATATTGTACACAGACCAAGGGATTTCTCCCCCATCTCCTGGCAGCTGAGCTCTGGAGGCTATGACACACAGGAGCCAAAACAGAGGATGAACTACATCCAATGCATCTGCTGGGTGAGTAACACGTTGCCCCTCCACTGGAGCATGCGTAAGCCCAAGTTCTGTTCATTTTGTCCTTACAGACAAAACTGTCAGCCCTTCATTCGCAACTGGGGTCGCACAGCACCCTGGGGTGCTGTGAAATCCTTTTAAGGGTGCCATGCCATATTACCAATGTTCAGTATGCAAACACCAACACAAACTAAACCCAGAGATTTCAAATAGGAATCCCTAATGTCAAAGCCATTCTGCTCTGCTGTGGTCCTTCTGAGGTCTTTGCAACAGAAGAGTTGGTCCATAGTCAAAAGAAGGAGTGAAAGTAAAGAGCCGGTATTTTCCTAGGGCGTTTCGGAGTCTCTCAAGGGGATGCTCAAATCAAACAGGTTGAGAACCAGTTCTCTAAGGTCAGGTTAGAGGGCGGTATTAACAAGCTGCCTGGCACAGCACAAGTTTGATCTCAGGTTTCACTTCCCCAGCCCTCCCTTTCTGTGCTGCCCTGAGATACACAGGTGAATTGACATGGGGCACTGTCGGCTCCACAATGCCGTTCCATCAGGGCTGTACAGCTGCTTTCTATTCCTCCCTCCATCTGCATGGGGAAGCCGCTTATGTGATTGAACTCTGTAACTGCCAGCTTCATTTCTGCTATGTCTGCGCAGCTGCTGGAGAGAGATGCATCCTCTTCGGGTAGCGATGCCGTGGAATGATAGCAGCAAGCCCCGTGCTCCCAGGGAAGCTGCCAGTTGACATCTTTGTATCAAGTGGGCAGGAAACAAATGGAGAGACAGACTTCAGCATGACTGTGCCACAAATACTTGCTGGTTTGCAGGCTGTCCTTAAAAACGTTCTCATTAAAATTGCTTGCTCTTTGCTTTTGCTTGAGAACTGCTTGCACTTGGAAGTTATTTATATAAAGCATCATTCCCAGGTCACTGCCACAGGCAGGATCAACATGCAAGGCAAGAGAGGAAACAGCCTGTGAACAGCTCTGGAGAGTGGCCCAGCTTAGTGCTTCAAGAAACCCTGAAAAATCCACCCCAGCCCAGGGGCTTATGTAACCCACTGAAGACACAGTTGCATGGGTCTGGCAAGGGCATGTTTTTGCCATGGGGATGCCTCCAGCCTGGTCCAGGCTGATTGTGCTGTGATTACCCTGGTGTACAGTGAACTCCAAGATGTTTGCAGTTGGCTGCTCCTGTCCTTGGGCTGACAGAGCCGTGTCCGTAGGTGCCGACTTTGGTTTTTGCCAGTGGGTCCTTTTTTTACGTGTGCGTTCCTGCGCCAAGCCCCGCGCGTGCCCAGAGGAGGCAGCACATTACTTCAACTCAGCTCGCTCAGTGTGGCTCATGGGTGCTGAACCCCCCAAAATTTTGTTGTTGGGTGTTTGAGCCTTGGAGCACCCACAACGTCGGCATCTATGCCCATGTCTCATACTAAGTTTGAGATTTTAGAGGTAGAGATCCATGGGCTTGTTCCCTGCAGCTGACATCCATTTAGCAGCAATGTGTTTTGTGGGTGGTGTGTGGGGGCTGGAGCATGGGCTCACTACAGGCCTGAGGATCTTCTGATCTCCATCAGAGCAACTCCACCGACTTTGCTGGAGTCACTTGTGGACCAGCGGTGTATGGATCCATGCTCCGCACTGCCTTGTCTCCAGCCCACTGCTCATTGTGGGGCTGTGGTCCACAATCGCAGCCCCACAAAACACCCCAACGACCTCGCATCCCTCTGCTTTCCTCACCCCCTTGTAGAAAGTTGGGGGCCTGAGCTTCCCCATTCTGGAGGCCCCTTCAGAAAGGAGAGACCTTCCTACGGGCTGAGAACACATCCCCTCCTGCTTTGTTCTTGGGAAGATGAGAAAGGACAAAACTACGGAGCAGCCTGGAAACCACTGGGCATGTGTCAGAGGTAAGGATGCCAGGTTTTAATCACAGGATGCAGCACCTCTGGCTACAGGTCCAAGCCCAGGGAGCGATGAAGGATAGGGCCAGACTGCACCATCTGAGATTCACCCCTTCCCAGGGCCACAAGACATCTGGGGCTGGCAGAGCTCTAGGTATAAGTGCTAAAGCAGCCCTTGGAGTTGGGCCTCTGCGATGTAGGGCAACTATCCATCCCTAATTGAGCAGGACAGTCCCAAAATTTAAAGAACAAGTCCCAGTCCAGGGCTGCATGACTCTGGGACAGCATTTATCCTGGATTTACAGTATCGTGCAGGGATCTGGGATTTCCATTTGCTGCAGAAAAGGGCAGGTCTCCCCTGGCAGGTTGGAAGAGCTCCAGCCTGCAAGGCGCTGCTGAGAGCGGGATGCAGGGGGCATCACGTGCATGTGCACATGTGAACATGGCCAGCAACGCAGCCCCAGGCAGCAGTGGAGAGCAGCTCCCCCAGCTGCCTGCAGGTAAGTTGAGGGGGGAGGCAGCAGATTGAAGCCCCCATGATGAGGAAGGGAATAGGGCAGGGTTGGTGGCTGGGACTGGGAGTGCTACCCAGCTGGGGCAGTACATGGGGCCTGGGGAAGTAATGTGGAGCTGCAGGGCCTGGCCACCAGGGAGTGGGACAAAGCCACAGGCGGTTCATGATGGGGAGGGAGGGGGAGGGCGCTCTCTGCCACTGCATGCACTCCCGGGGGGGGGAGGCATGGGGTGGCACATACTCCATGCCCCCCCCAGATTTATGCGAGGGACAGGGGTGGATGTGGGCTGCCCAATGCAAGCTCAGGGCTCCCTGCCCTGCTGCCCTCCTCCTGGGTGCCCTTCACTGGTGGCATTGCCATGGTGAGGCGCTCCCTGCCCACCTGGCAGCAGTGGGGGCAGCGGCAGTAGCATGGAGTTGTGTCCCCCACCATTGCTGCCAGGTGGGCAGGGGCACCTCGCCACATGGCAGCAGTGGCAGGGACACAACTCTGCACCGGGGGGCAGAGGGCAGCAGGATGAGGAGCCCCAAGCCTGCATCCTCCCCCACCACCTCCATGGGCTCTGCTGACCTCTGCTCCGACCTGCCATGGGGAGGGGGAGTGGTTGGGGTCAGTGGGTGAGGCAGGCGTGTTTCCCACCTTCCAATCTGGAAAAGGTAGTTACCCTACTTCAGTGCACAGATCTGCCCTTAGTCTCAACCCCTCCTTCCTGTGGCTGCCCAAGCCTGCTGCATCCAGGGCTGCTCTAGAAGCAGCCCAGAGCTGGGAGCTTTGTCCCAGGGTGCAAAGGTCACTCCCCTGGGGAGAAGGCACTGGTTGCATTAGCCTAGCTAGCCATGATGAATCAAGGCCCCGTATTTCCTGAGATTACAAGCCCCGTGACATGGTCTGCCTCCCTGCATCACGCAGAGGGACACCCAGCCCACAGTGAGGTACAGAATGAGCACCTGCTACATGCAAGGTGCTGAGCGAATCCCCTGGGGGGTGCCCTGTCTGAGGCCAGATCATGCAGTCTCATCTGGGGAGAAGGAAACGGCTCTGGCTGCTTCTCTTTGCACTACTATGAGCCCTGGGGGGATATCTGTCCTGCAGCTGCAGCCTCTTCCTAAAAGTGTACTAATAATAGCCAAAGACATGAGATTTGGGCCAAGGAAGAAGAGCCTCAGAGAAGCTCAGACATAAACAAGGCCAGCAACTGTTCAAAGCCACAAGTCTGACGGAGACCCAGGCTTGATGGCTCAATCCTGCCTCCCTCGCTGGAAGCAAACTGCAGGCCCTTCTGAGCCAGTGGAAGCACCTGGATTGAAATTTAGGTCCTCTGCTCCAAGGCCCCTATTTTAATAGTTATTATTACTGGTATTGGGATAACACCCAGAGCCCTGGGGCTGCACCAGGGCTTATCATGCCAGGTGCTGTATGGACAGAGCAAAAAGATAGCCTCTGCCACAGACCCAAGTAGAAGACAAGAGATGACAGGTGGATCCAAGCAGACAGACAAAGGAAATGTCAAGGGATCTCATTTTAACCACTGGACGCCCCTTCCCCTCCCGAGATCCTTTTGCTTAGTGCCTGTTGAACACCTAAGACTCAGGAGTCCAAGTATGCACTATGACACCTGCAAGACACACAGCTCCACTTCCAAGTGCACAGCCTGAAGAGCTGCAGCCTGGCAGCTTTGCAAGGGCCCCCGGGAATTCATGAGGCCTGGGCAAAGCAGGTATTAAAATGGTCACTGCCTGTGTGAGATGAATGTCACCAAATCCAAGTTTAACATGTTAATGGGTGGCTGAGATAAGGATCATTAGTAGAAAAACCTGCTTAAGAGAATTTGCAGACAGCTTCAGAAGTAACAGGTAGAGGGGAGCTGGGGTTAGTGATCTCCAGCAAAGGACAGATATGGTAAAGGGACTCTTTCCATGCTAGGTGCTGGTTCAAATCTAAACCCGGCCAGTAGGGTTGGACTCTCTGGTCTGTCTGAGATGGATACTGTGTTTGTACAGCTCCTAGCACAGCTCTCAGTTGCTTCCTAGGCACTATCATAGGCATGACACCCTGCCACCAGAGCAGCACTTTACCAAAGGGGGCCAGTGGCTGAGCTGGGAATGGAGGCCAGTTCCAGCAGCACTTGTGTCACCACCCGCGCTAGTTAGAGGAGGATCCAAAGCTCTAGGGCCTAGGCCCTCTAGGGTGCCCCGTGCCACCTGCTGACCCATACTGCAAGGCCATGCTCTGACACAGGGAAGCCTACAGGCGCTAGTCGCAGTCTTAGCAGGTTGGCAGAAGAGCTGATCTTCATCTGGATTGTTTTACTCCCTTCTGGCAGGACAAACTAAGCGCTCGCTAAGCCCAGCACGTTGAGTCCTACATTCCCCTGACCATCCACCCACCTGTCCCTGCTCGCCCTGTGATGAGTTCACCATGGGATATCAGCTTCCTTTCCTTTTTTTGTGTCCCGATGACACTAGAAGTTAGCATATTTAGCAGAATTCACCGATGCGCTATCGACTCCTGGGCTGCCACCTGGGTGCCCGAGCACTCATGCCACCTCACCCCCCTGCCCAGGGTATCAACCATCTCTGCAGACAGAAACAGAGGAAGGGCAGCGGCAAACGGCTTTGTTTAAATGTGCATTATTTTTCCTTTTCTCTTTTGCTCATTAAGATGGCAGCTGTGGTCAATACACTTCAAACCGTGTTGTTTCTTGTTCGTCACGGTCCTAGTTTAAGCCAGCATCCACAGCACTGAGTTATTTCATTTGGCCCTGTAACGTGCTGCCCCAAGAACAGAAGAGGACAATCCCTTCCTTGAGCTCCTCTGAACCTCCTCTTGAGGGTCTGGCTTCACTTCTCCTTTCACATGTTCATCTACATGCTCTTCATCCAAGGCCCCACAAAGTCCCAGGAGTTTCTGGCCCCAGCCAGAGACCATGCATGTCACTGGAAGGGAGAAGCTCATTGGGACAATGCAGTTGTGGGGCCTACTTTCATAGATTTCATAGACATTCGGGCTGAAAGGGACCTCGGAAGATCATCAGGTCCAGCCCCCTGCCCAAGGGCCAAGAAGTCAGCTAGGGTCAAAGGATCCCAGCAAGATAAGCGTTCAAACGTACTTCCCTTTGGTCAGCTTGCACCTCCGCCGGCCATCCGGTGACAGCATCCAGTGACTCATCTGGTGGCATCCAGTGACTCAATGCCTTTAAGGGGTGGTGGATGCTGCCAGGGGTTCTCAGGGGCATCGATACACCCAGCTTGGTCTCCACCAGGGCACACACAAAAGGCAGACTCCAGGACCAAATGAAAGCCACAACTTCTTTGGCATACCAGCGATGGCTGTGAAAGCTTAATCAGTGCCTCTTGCACAAAAATGCAAGGCAGTGGCTGGGGCAAGACTGGGTTGTGGTGACAAGTCTGCCACAAAGAAAATCAAACACCACTAATGGCTGCAACCCTTTAGGTACAGAGAAAGTAGGGCTTGTGGCACCCAATACCAGACCCATGTGACAAAATGATAACAGAGGGTTGAGGGCTGTTATCATGACTACCACACCCAAGCCTAAAAATAAGAGTGCTGGTTCCTCTAAAAGGAAAATTATTGGCAGAGACCTGATACACTCATCACATGTATATCCAAGAAAAGAGAGCAAGAGAAAGTCAGAGGTAGTGTAATTAGAGAAGGCAAGGAAACTACATATACATTTCAATTGAACTAGCAACTAAAGGAGACAAAAGACTAAATATACATTTCAAGCAAAACGGTGCACTGAATACAAGAAAGATGTCCTGGATGTGACAAATGCACGCCTTGCTAAACACATCCTCATATTTCTCAAAACAGGCATCCAATGTCCATGGTGTTACAAATGTCTCAATCATTCAATGTCTGGTGTTCTGTAACTAGACCATTACTGGTGCAGGCTACTGCAAATATGCGCCATTGTTAACCAAATACCCAAGCACAGGCCCAGTGACTGATGCCTCTAGGTATCCTGTTTAGCCACTCAAGACCCACCACATTTAACCGCTGAGCTAGCCAGTAGCTGCAAGAAACGTGAGGTTCTTCACACCTGAAAATCCAAAAACAGGAGCCAGGCAATTTAACAACTGTAATGTGATGGTCCCCCCTTTTCCTCCCTGTTTTGTCTGGACTTTAAAAATCGACCAAGCATCAAAGAAAAATGCTTTAAAGCTATACAATTAAACAGTATAAGAACAAGACAGAACTGCCAGCACGGTGTGCAGTTCAGGGAAGATCAAGAAGCCACCCTGCACCCAGCCCACAAGTGAAGGACCGAGGCTCTGTGAAAGCTGTGAAGATGAGAACCACTTCCTGCCTGCTTGGGTAAAAATCTCTTGCAGCTAAAATAATTCAAGGACTGTAATAGCTCATGTATTGAATCGTAAGAAAGAGTCTTTTTCTGTCGTTTAGTTTTATAGCTTGTTGATAGTTATTAAAGCAAGCCTTTCTGCTATTAATCAACCAAGTGCATCAGTTCTTAAAGCATGGAGGTTTTAACATCTGGTTTTAAATGCAACAAGCAGCCCATACAGATTGAGGCACCCCTTCAGATGGATGTGGATGCAGAGCACCTCACCCCTCTTACCTTGAAAATACGCAGGCTGCAGGCAGCACTGGGGAGAAGGCTGGTCAGCATCAGGACATTGTGCTTTTATTCCAAATCACCACTGTTACATACCCTGATACATGTCTGGCATTCAGCTTTGTTCCCAGAGCTGGGCACCACCTTCTTGTGCAGTGGTGACCTAGTAGGCTTCCTTACTTCTACCTGCCTCTCTCTGTTCCCCTCCAATGTACTCAAAATGGTAAGAATGACATAAGACAGTGGAAATGCATGCAATAATTTGCTTTCCCACAGCTACACTGCCAAACTCCAGCAGGCCAAACACAAAGTGCATTTCTTCACCAGACAGCTTTGAGCATGCCTGCAAAGATCAGACAATGACATTTTAATTCAAGAAAGGGCTTTAGCTCAGCTATAACTTCACAAGGCAGGGCCTGTAAATGCCTGCTTATCCCAGAGAAGGCGGCTGTGCTCTTCCAGCCACACCTAATATCAGAATGGCTGTTCTTCATGACTAACGCTTTGTTGAGCTCCCCCCACCACTTTCAATGGCTGCTTTCTTTTGGATCACACAGTACCTTCTCCCACACCAAGACTGCCTGGAGGAGTGTGAACACAGGTACTAGTCAAGTCCCTCATGCCGTGCACCCAAAGTATTATCAGCAACCTCAGGATGACATTCTGCCCATGAGAACAGCAATCCAGCAGGCCTGGGCTACTGCCTTCCACCCCAATGGCTGCGAGTGAGCCAAGAGGTTCTTTGGCTTACAGATACAATGCACGCAGAAGGAACAACGGAGAAAGACTTGCCATTACCGGAGTCTCCCCAGACTGGAAATAGGCTCTGTGAATAAGATCTCAACATTGCGAAGGGGAAAGGAAAAGAAAAGAAATCTTTGCTGCCATGGCAACAGAACAAAATCCCTGCGCATCTTATAGCATTTAATGTATGGACTGGAACGTGCATGTGACCTGCCAACACATCTCCGCCATCGCTGCAGTCAACACCCCCAATCAAGAAAACCAGCAGAAGCCCTGGATCTTAAGCATGCCTGCCGCAAACCGCAATACAACCGCATCCAGTGCACCAAATGCCCTCGTGGAGACTATGTTGGTGAAACTAAACAACCAGTACACTCCAGGCTGAACTCTCCCAGTCAAATAATCGAGACAGAAACACCCAGGCGGTCGCCTATGGGACAGTGCTTTTCATAGAAACAACCACACCCTCCCCAACCTCACAGCACTCGTTCACAAGGCAATACCTTCCGACGCCAGGCCTGAGAACAACAATTCATAACTTTACTGGAAACTAAAACCCAGGAACTTGTCACAGACAACACTGGTACTTTAATAGCTGATTACAATTTACCCTGCACCCCACCCCGTCCTGTGTGCCCAAAAGCTTGTCTAATCTCTCTCCCATCTATACAGAGTCCAATAAAAGATATTACCAAATGCTGGCAATTAGCTCACAGAAATGCGGGCTGAATAAAATTACTGCTAGGTGGGTAATGTAATCAGCTCAATAATGGCAAGCAAAGGATAGTTATAAATGGATCAATGTCAGCAAGGCAGGAGGGTTCAAATGGGGTTCAGCCAGGGTTTGTTCTGGGCCCAGTGCTGTTAACTTGTTTAGTAGGGATTTGGATGCTGGAGTAGAGAGCTTCCTAGCCAAGTGGGCAGGTGACATGAAGCATGGAAGGACTGCAAACACACTGGAAGTAGGGGTAAAAAATATATATATAAATATATATATCAAAAGATCCTTAATAGATTGGAGAGCTGGGCTCAAGACAAGGGAAAGAAGTTCAGTGCAGACAAATGAAAGGTATTACACCCAAGGAAAAACAGCCAAATATCCAAATGCAAAATGAGGGATAACCAGCTGGATGGCAGAGTTTCTGGAAAGGATCTAGGGGCTTTGGGAGACTGTTGACTCAGTGCAAGTCATTGCGATGCAGTTAGAGAAAAAGCAAACATAACATTGTGTTTCATCAACAGGAGCTTTAGATACAAGAAGCAGGAAGCAATAGTGCTGCTTGACTCAGTGCTGGTTAAGCCTCAGTTAGTTTTGTGTGCAGTTTTGGGCTCCAGATGTTGGAAAGGATGTGGAGAAAGCTGGGGAAGGTCCAGTGGTGTGTGATAAAAATGACAAAGGGATTAGAAAGGCAAGTTGTCTGAGGAAAAGTTGAGAGAACTAGGTATGGAGAGAAGTAGGCTTGGAGAAAAGACATTTAAAGAGGGACATAGAAACAGTTTTCAAATATTTGAAAGGCTTCCCTAAGGAGAGCACCTGTTCTCCCTTACTGCACTGTGGGATGGACGGCCCAGGGAAGCTCTGGATCTCTTTCACTGGAGGTCTAAAAGAAGTCTGGATTAGCGTTGGACAGAGATGATTTACACAGAGGGTTGGACCAGGTGCTTCTTGAGGACCCTATAAATGATGACCCTATAAACCTTGAGGACCCTATGATTCTGATGACCCTATAAATCTGGCTTCTCCAGTTGAGGTGAAAGGCTACACAAAGCAATGCAATATGTTTCAGGGCCTCGCTACCAGGCTTGGTAATTTTACCTTGCAGACACGGACTTGGAGAATCTATGCCTTGGCTCTAGTTCTCCACACCATGGGTTTGAGCAGAAAATGCAAGCCCCAAGATTAGAGTGGTGGAAAGCATAAATTTTACCTGGCCCTTATTTGACTCCAGCCTCAGGCTCAGACTCCGTCAATGACTCCCTCCTGCCTCTCCAGTCAAGCCACTTTTACCATTTGCTGCCCAGGCATAGATCTTCTCTCAAACTTTTCCACTCAGGGCTCGGCAGGCAGACCTCTCCTTTGCTGCCACCAATATTAAGCTGCTGTGTGGCCAGACAATGGAGAGAACAAAAGCTAAGTCCCAGGAAATGTATCCCCCCTGAGGCCCAGATCTTGATCTAATAGGAGCAGTGCTCAGCTGAATATCAAGCCTTCTGCAATGCAGTTTGGAGCCCTGGTCCTTACCAGTGTCTAAAGGCCAGTGGTGAGCAAGAGAGGACCCCTTCGACTGGGCTCCTTAGAGGATTGTGAGTAATCTCTGCTGAGTAGTGCCATCATGGCCAGGCAGACTGTTAGACCTCCGGCTGTTAAAGGACTGACTGATGCCTGACTCAGGGCCTGCACTCAATACCACCCCCGACATTTGGAAAAACCACCAAGATGGTCAGAGCAGGCATCTGCATTTGTCATGAGTTCACAGTGAGCATCTCCCCATCCGCCACTGACACGGGGATCGGCGTGGTTGGCTCAGACGAGAGAAGAGAGGGAGGCCAAGCTGGTCAGGGTTTTCCCAACCAAAATTTTTGTCAGAAAATGCTAATTCATCAGAATTGAAGCTTTCTGCTGGAATGTGCTGAATGGTCAGCAAGAGCGAGCTCAGGCCAGCCTGCAGCCTGGTGGCAAGGACAGTCGTTTGGGATGTGGAAACCTAAGGTTCAAGTCTTTGACCTTAGATAGGGAAAGAACAGGCTTGAGCTGGGATGACTCTTGTAATCGCTGGGTTCATTGCTAGCTTGGGCTCCTGCTCTCAAGCCCACATTTTACCCTGATACTGAAAAGAAAAAGTCTACTAATCTCAGAAGCTTTCCTGAGATGGGGAAGCTGTTTTGAGCCCAGCTCTAAGAGAAACAGCAGCTAGTGCTGCCCCTCCGTGCAGCATCTGCAATGAGCATCTGGGATGGGAACTTCCAGAGAGAATCAGTTCTAGGCTTTGGTTCTGTATAACCTCCTGCCGTTTTGAAATGTGCCTGAAGATTGTTCATCTGATGTGGGACACAAAGGAGTGCCTTTGGAAGTGCAAATGCTGAGAGAGACGCCCAAATCGCCCTGGTGATTCAGCACCTAGGCAGGCAGAGCAGACACTGAAGCTTGCCTCCCTAGCATCTCAGAAACACAAGGGCCTTTGTGACTTTGGCCAGCATTTCCATTTGTAACCCACGGAAAGCATCACTAAATCCCTTTGGCTTCAACAAACAGGGATTTTCCAGGGGGAAAAAAAAAAAGAACAAGTTTATTATAAAACTCCCTACCAGCACCTATCTCAATGGCCAGAATTTCAGAAGAGCTGGCTATGCTGTAGAATCTGGACTTGGTTTATTTAAAAGGAAATTAAAGCTCTTCAGAAATCTGTCCCCAATTGTGGTTGCTGAACGCTTGAAAATCTGGCCATACATAAAACAAAACAAAGAAATGCCTGCAGTGGAGGCAGAAGTCTTAGCACCTCTTCCCAGATCTGCCAGTGAGCTTGTGAAACCATTGGCAAATTCCTTATTCTTTCTCTCTGCTTCAGTCTTCCCATCTGCAAAATAGCTACAAGCAGATTTAAAATAAGCAACGCTTCTAACATGTCTTGTGGTCCTAGTATGAAAGGCACAAAAGAACCCAACATTCATTATACTGGTCTTTCTTAAGCCAGAGGATGCATGTGTATGAATATATATCTAATTTACCTACCTATACACACACACAAACTCAAAATGGGGCTGGTCTGCTTTGAGCAGCAGGTTGGACTAGATGTGACCTCCCGAGGTCCCTGCCAACCCTGATTTTCTATGATTCTATAAGAGGCAACCACTGCTTAGGACAGGAAGACAAATCCTGCATCAGCTGTACCTGTAGGAGACTATTTAGAGAAGCAAGGTGTGCTTACTCTAGTGGAGATGTAGCCAGAACTACTGGGAGAAGCACAGCAGGAGTTATAGTGAGCAGAAGGGTTGCATATTCCTTTATAGTCTTGCTTGCTTTCATGAATGTTTATGCATCGTGTGCCAGGTTTCTCAGCATAGCAAATAAGAGGCAGAGCCAAGTTCTCCTCCAGTCCGTGCCTCTGCAGTCTCCTGGCAGGCTGTACCACTGGCCAGGGTGAGAGCACATTTGGAGCTTGGCTTCATACTGTGTGATGGCAGGAAGGAAGCAGGTCCTAGAAGAAGAGCAGAAATGGTCACAGAGAATCGACAGGATGGAAGATTAAAACCACGCTTTGGCTAACTTGGCCAGCAGAAGTTTGGAGGAAATGATGAAGGTCTACAAATATCTGAAGGATGTAAACACACTCAGAAAGGAGAGCTGCACTGAGCAGAGCACAGGGGTGAGATCTGGAGAACTTCTGAGCCTGAGTCAATTCCCCATTGAAGCCAATGAAGTCTCTCTGCTGGCTATAATAAGAGGAGGAGGAAAAACAGAGAGAATAGTTATTCTGGCATACCAAATCCAGTTCAAACCCTCCTGTGAAAATTCTCCTGTCATCAGCCATTTCCCGGTGGGGAAAAACCCTCTGAGAATCAAGATAACATCTTCCCGTCAGTGAGATTGCTCAGGTTGTGATATATCTCCCCAAAAGAAAACAGCAACCAAGACTGGAGTTTCACAAAATCTTAATGGAGATGGGCACAAAAACCTGATTTTATGGGAACTGGGCTCTCCTGGGGTTTTCTGAAAATAGCAGCCTGCCAAGAAACCAAGAGAAAGCCCTGAAAATACAATGCTGAAAGCCGTCCTTGCCCCCCTGAGAGCTGCACTTTTTACACTGGGCGTTCAGGAGCGGATTTCTGACATACCTTGAAATCAATCATTAACTATTCCAGGCAGTCAAAGCTGGGCAAGCTGTTTGCCAATTAAGAAGTTATGTTTAAGCGTCTTCAAGAAAAGATCCACTTCTTCGTCAAAGGCTTCCTTGGTTGAGGGCCCCCCTTCCCTGGGTGAATGGGGTGCATTAAAAGCAGGAAACAACATCTTTTGGAGCATGAGCTCAGTTTTAACTGGAAAACACATAATGTTCTTCAATCTGTGCAAAAGATCACATGAATCAATGAAACAATCATGGGAGAAAGGAGCCCTGGGAGACCATAATCAGAATATTTCTAGCCCCCATTTCCAGCTTTTTGTTCTGAAACTTGTCATTTCTTGGCCGCAAAGCCAACTGTTGGTATCGACTGAGGATCTGATCGCTTCCACGTGTTCATTTCAACCCCTTTCCATATTTCTTAGATATAGCTGACTTGCACCAGCTTGATTCTAGGGTGTTTCAGTCCTCCCTGAAGCCTTGAAGGTACAGGATTCAGTTGTAAGAGCCTAAACTAAATAATGGCTACACAGACACCCAGAATTGTCTCCTAGATAGAAAAGACTGGGCAAAAAAATGTGGTCCTACACTGGGGCTGCCAACCCTCCCAGGTTGGCTGGGAGCCTACCAGAATCAGCACCGATCTCCCGGCGACTATTGAAAGCAATCTGGGAGACTGATATTGTGAACGGGTTGAAGTACAATTAATGACATTGCGTCATGTTGGAGGAAAAAAATCTCCCGGAAGGAATAGCTTCAGTCAGAGTTGGCAACCCTATCCTACATAGGGATGGGATGCACAGGGCAGGAGAGCCTGGCACAAGTAATGCTTTTGTCCCCTTTGAGTGCTGCTGAAGAGTATTTGCCATGCTGGACAGGTCAAAGACTGCAAGGGTCTAACCTTTGAGGCAGCATATACAGGATTAAGGGAAGGCAATCGTCTGTGGAGACAACAGAATAGACCAAAGTGACTCCAAAATCAACCTGCAGCCCTTCCCTCCATCATTACACTCCTACTCTGCTCTCAGTCTCTCCCCTCCTCCAGCCCCATTCCCAAATAGCTGTGAAAAGAATAAGTCAGAGGCTGAGCAAATGCGCTTAGATAAGATCCAGGGAAGACAAAACCTCAGCACCTTTTCCTGCGTCAGGGTCTTTTGCCAAGACAGATCCTGCAAGTGCTGTCTGCCTCACAGCTCTCCATGGCCTCTCGTCCCCACTTCCTCTGGGCACCAGGGTGCTCTCCTGCTCCTTTGTGCTCCCCCAGTGCCCCTCCGCATGCAGGTTGCACAGCCCCTTTCATCCGTGCTTGCTCAGGAATGTCTGAACCCCTCAATTCTCTTGGAAATAAAGGTGGAGGAGAGGGGGCATCTCACTGCTTCTGCCCACTTCATTCTTATACATTCCCCCCAAACCTTTGCAGCCGTGAGACCCTGACCTGCACGAGGGCCTGCCCGCTTTCCCGGTATACCTGGTCTCCTCTCGGTGCCTGCAGCCCCTGGACTCTTGTTAAGTCTTCTGCATTGCTCTGAGCGGGTGCCCACCTGAGCCAGAGCTCCAGCAGAAGGTGGTGGGGATTTATGAGCTTGCAGCAAACTCAGCTGATAACCCGCCTCCAACCCTGCAGCTATTTATGCTCTGTTTATGCTCCAGGTATTTGCTGCTATTTGTGAGGCAGCAGTAGTGAATTATGGGGTCCTGGGGGTGAGAGCACGTTAATGGGAAACAGGTGATGCAGATTCAAACCCCCTCTAAGTGACTGACACCTTTTTCCTGCTCTCCGAGCCAGTGCCCTAGCTCTTAGGCTGCTTGGCTAAAACATGGCAGCACCATCCATCTCCCCCAGTGTCTAACAGCATCTCCCATGACACATTTAATGGGAACCAGTCCCTTAAATACTTTTGTGGATCTAGCCACTATAGATGCTCTGGTGGGCAGGGCTAGGATCCAAAATGACCTGGGTGGACTGGAGAAAAAGGTGGCACTCAACCAGATAAAATTCAGCAAGGGCAAGTGCAAAGTCCTACACTTGGGATGGAATAATTTCATGCACAAACACAAACTACAGGGCGATTGGTTAGGCTGCAGTACTGCAGAGAAGGACCTAGCGGTCACAGTAAATCATAAGCTGAATATGAGTCAACAGCATGCTCTCGTTGCAAAAATACAACCTAGTAGGCTGTTGGCCTTTAACAGGAGTGCCGCCTGCAACTCAAGGGAAGTGATTCTTCCACTCTATTCAGCCTTTGTGAGCCCAACCCTGGACGCAGTACTCCAGGTGATCCCACCACACTTCAGGATGGATGTGAACAGACTGGAGAGCCTAGCACAGAGTGATGAAAAATAATTAGGGGCCTGGAAAGCAAGATTTATGAGGAAAGGCTAAAAGAAGTAGGGTTATTTAGTCTGGAGAAGAGCAGACTGAGGGGGGATTTGATAACAGTCTTCAAATACCCGAAGGACAATTATGGAGAGAATGGAGATAGGCTTTTCTCTGTGCCCAGAGGACAGGACTAGGAGCAATGGTCTCAAGCTGCAGCAGAGGAAATTTAGGTTGGGGGTTAGGAGGAACTTCAGACTATGATCACGGTCAAGCATGGCACAGGTTACCTAGAGAAGCTGTGCAATCTCCATCAGTGGCAATGCTCAAGGGCATGTTGGACAGACCCTCGGCTGGGAGGGTTTAGTTAGGAATGATCCTGCCTTGAGCAGGAGGTCGGATTAGATGATCTTGTGAAGTTCTTTTCAACTCAACTTTCCTACAATCCTATGACCCACTCGTCAGTGGTTTCCCCCATCTTCAGACTTATTCAGTCTTCCATACATATACACATACCCAGCCCAGCCAAAGCACAGCCGCACTGAATGCACCTTTGCCTATCCACAGCTGATACAAAAGTTTGTGAAAGTACCATATCCAGTTAGGCAGCTGCATGCCCTGTTTTAGGCACCTAAAGCAACAGGAGTTGGCCCCACAAGTCAGACCACCCCCCCAAAATTACACAATTGGCTTTAAAATCATGAATATTTACAAGATTATAAATGCCAAGTCCTTCCCATTTGCCATCTGGGGCTTGAGAGCTTTGATGTCCATGTCTCCAAGCTTTTCTCCACTACCGTGAAAGAGGCAGCCTAAGTTAAATGCCAGGTAATCACCTGACTCCAGAAACTGGAGCCTTAGGGACAGCACCGTGAGACTTGGTCTCACTGCATTTCCTTGCTGCACCCTCTCACTTCCCTGACACCACATAGCAAGTCCTGTGCATTGCTTGTATGGACAATTCACACTGAGCACACACTGGAGCTAGTGTCTGGCAGGTGGATGGAGGGTCATGGCTCTGTGTACCTGTTCCTGTACCACTGACCTCAACAAAAGGTTTTGCATTGAGTTCAGTAGGCACAGGGTCAAGCCATGAGTGCTCAGTGCCCCACATCAGTCAGAGGCACCCAGGAGGTGCAAAGAAGTTTCTAAAAACACCACTGCATCCCAAGCATTGCGTGCCTGAAGTTTCCATACCCCTCACAGTCGCCTTCCACAGCGCTGCTTCTGTCGCACCGTTTCGCCTCTTGCATCCCCAGCAAGGCGCAGGAAGCAGTTTGCCAACAAACCCTTTGCAAAAAAAAGCCTCTGGGCTTTGCAAAAAAAAAAGAGGAAATTATTTCTATGCGAGTTCTTTTGCAAAGAGGAAAACAGCGAAAATCGAAACAGAAGAAAGCTTTCACTCACTCGCTGGCACAGCATAGGCCTGTAATGTGGGAAATGCCAGCCCAGTTCAGGCACCTCATGCTCACACTTTGTACTACAAATGGATCTGATGCCCCAAATTCAGATCTAGATTCCAAACTATGAAGCCCAAGGGTATCCCGATCTGGGGACTTGGGTCAAACCATTTTTCAGGGTGACCATATAATTCAGACCATACAATTCACCTAAGCCAGTGCACACACAAAAGGACCAGCTGCAAAATTCAGATCAGGGTGCCAATTCTGATTCTACACCACACTCCAGAGCTCAGATGAGGAAGAAGAGCCCAACACGTCAGAGCTTAACCTACAAGTCAGGACATCTCAGGACATCAGTTCTTTGCTGTGTCACAGACTGATAATGGGCAAATCACAGATGGATCCACCAAGGTGCTAGGTGACCAGCTCCCATTAAATGTTGGTTAGATACTTAGAGGCATCCTTTGCAGTCAGGGCCTTGGGTTCTCTCTGCTTCTCTGTGCTTTAAGAGGCAATAGCACTGCTCTGCTCATCTCACTGGGATTATATGGTGGTGGATGATAGAACAAGGAGCAACCATCTCAAGTTGCAGCAAGGGAAGTTTAGGTCAGATATTAGGAAAAACTCTTTCACTAGGAGGGTAGTAAAACAATGGAACAGGTTACCCAGAGAGGTGGTGGACTCTCCATCCTTGGATGTTTTTAAGACCCGGCTAGACAAAGCTTTGACTGGGGTGATCTAGTTGGGGCTGGTCCTGCTTTGAGCAGGGGGTTGGACTAGATGTGACCTCCTGAGGTCCTTGCAGCCCTCATTGTCTCTGATTCCATATGAAGATAAATACCATACAGACTGTAAGATGCTATAACAATGGGGAGAAGAGGATTTGTACTGGCAACTGGTTAGTTTCCACCTGTCCTTACAACAGATACAGATAGGGCTTGGCAAGAAACATTGCACTGCTTGCATGAATTATGTCACAAGTATATTGTTAAGGCAGGAGTCACCAGGTTGGGCTGTTACACATAGACCTGCAAGTTCTTTTTGCTTGCACTATGAAAAAGTGGATTGTCTTTGGAGATTTGGGGTGCATCTACATGTGTGCTTTAATGCGCTGTAGACTATTTTACTGCAAATTAAAACATTGCATTAAAAACCGGGACATCACACTTACGCACAGTTAAATAGTCTATTGTACATTAAGTGTCACTTAAAAACCATGCAAATGCACTACTGTGCGTTAGGGCAGCCTAAGCATTAATTTAGTATCTCACACTGAAAGTCCTAAATTTAATGTGCATTAGAAAAGGTGCATTAATGCACATGTAGATGCACTCTTAATGTATTGTATTGCCTTGTGAGGCCACTTATTAAGGGGAAGTAGCTCTGCAGGGGAGTACAGTTGTTCCCTTCTTTAATTTAATGAATCAGCTCCTGAGACAGAGTTGTTTCCTGGAAATCAGATACTGGTGTTTGGATTGTGATACCTGAAAGCAGGGTTTGCCTACGTGTCATTTGTAGCCACCTCTGTTCCAGGACTGGCATACACATATATAGTGTAAATAAAACAACTCCACTAAGACCATAGCCAGAGTCTGTATCCGTGGTTTCTCCTCCACTAGGGAAATCTAGGTATTTTTTGTGAACAGACTGCTTCAGCTGCATAGTAGGTAAGTAGTCACTTTAGTCATAGTTGGATGTTTATTGCATTGCCCAACACTTTTTAAAACAAACAGTCGTGAGTAGTGACACTCACTAGCACAACCACTCTTTAGTGCCAAAGTTGATGAATACTTGTGACTATCTTGCCCAATACCTGATGGCCATCTAAGCCCTGGGAATCTTAGCCAAGTGAATATAAACTGTTTTTGTTTTTTGTTTTTTAAAGAAACTACTTGAGATTTAACTATTACTATTCGGCTAGTTCTTCTACCAAGTCAAACTTCTACCGGTGTCATAGTGACCTGAAGCCATTCTGAAATAAGGATATGTGGTCACCATGGAGGGGCATAATTGTTTCAGATACTTATTTGGATGTCTGGAAAGGCTGCCTGGGTTCTGTGGCAGGAAAAACTATGGATCCCTGCCAAGAAGAGAAGCAAGTTTCCCAAATTCCTCAGAGATCTTTTCCCACCAAACTTCTCCAGCTGTTTCTACAAAATATTCCATCAGCAACCCAATCAGCAAGTTGGGCCAATGCTGTGGGGCACTCATGAAGCACATGAAGACTTCCCCCCAAATATCCACTTCGTAAAGCTAATGAAGACGTAAAGTCAAATCCTAGGTCCTGACTCAGTTTTTGATATGGGCCCAATCCACTTGTAAGTCATCAACAGGACAGGGTGAAAAATTATTTCATTGTAAAATGAACAATGCAATGATATTTTTTGCAGTCTTTTGCTTGCCGGGGGGGAAAAAAAATCTCTTTTCATCAAAAATCCAGATGTCTGAAGACAAATTATTTCACTATCATGATGGGGCACTGCTACCATGGGGCTTCTCAGGAGCTGCAATTTGGGTGCTTTCTGATCACGTAGTCCTCCGAGGGCCAGGGTCCCACCCACCCTGCATCTCCCATGACTCCCATGCTAGGCTGGCTTTATTCTTCAAAAGGTGAAAGTCTGGTGCTTTTTGAGAGGAAATTTAATCTGACTGGGGAACCCAACCCATAGCAAAGGGGAACACGAGCTATCCAAATTACAACACCCATGAATCACGGTAGTGGCTTTTCCATAAAATCGTAGAAAAGTAGGGCTGGAAGGGACCTTTGGGTGTCAACCAAAATTTTCAGGATTCAAATTTTTTAAATGAACTGTGGGAAAGACACCATTTTTCAACCAGTTCTGGTCACCAACCCTTAGGAAGGATAAGACTTACGGAGGTTGTATATGGAAGTTACATCTTATTATGCTGAAACTATGCTGTAACTGCGGGTTACAGCTAGCGCAGTGTTTTGCATAAACACATTTTCCAGGGGTTTTCCAACCCAGTTGAAATAGGGTCAGGTTTTTTCTTATATTTCTTCAAAAAGAAGTCCCCTGACAGGTCTTTCACAATCTCCTCCTTCTGTTCCTTGTCAAGATGACACCCAGTGTTGCTTGGAACATGTGTGCTGTACAAGAAACGGGTAGGTTGGTCATGGAATATAATAGACGTGTTTCATGTTCATGTGCACATGGGGCTTTTTATTACTACAGACTGGAGCTCACAGTTGACAAAACTGTGGCAATTGTCTAGACCGCATCATGAAGATGTGGAAATAGGGGTGTTTCTAGAGTTCAGCTGAACATTGCACTGTTGGTTCAGGCCCATCCGTAAAGGGAGCTGAAGTGCAGAAACATTACAGCCCTATCTTCCTTTAAATTGTGCAGAACCCAAGCTATATCTATCAGTAGGTATCTACTGAAAAAGTTGGCCCCTTGATTCAGGCCAGATAATTTAAATTAAAGTAAAAGCGAAGATAAGTGAAGGCTTAACTTGGATTGCTTCACTTCAGCCCCGGGACTTCTATAGTTTTGAACTCAAGCTGTTAATTTAAATTAAAATCCAGGTTGCCTCATTTTACCCACTATGTTTGTTCCTAGAAAGAGGTAACAAGAGATAGTTGTTCTACTATTTTTAGTCCTTCATCTACAAGCAGTTACTGCTGTAATGGAATGTCCTAATTATTTCTGTCTTCACCTGTTTAATGGTGTTCCTGCCAAAAGCAAACAAAATATTTACAGAAAGAGATATTATCACTCTTGAATAAATGCATTAGCTAGAATGTGAACATGTCCTCCACAACAATTAGTGCCATGCTAACACCTCCCGGGGTGATGATTTGTGCTTTGAGGTGGCTTCCATTGTCATTGGTGGAAGCCCATCTCTTACCAATGACAGCCGAGGTTTCTGTACTTTCTTCTTCTATCAGAAGTTATACACCATGCTTCAACCTTCTGAATTATAAACAATATTCCACCACAAAATGACTCATAATGAATAATGTTTAGGTCCCTCTGGTGGCTTGCCACTTTAAGGGCCTGAGCAGGCTGCAAAACAGCCTGCAGGTGACTGCAGAGCCAATCAGGCGGTCACACGACAGCCAGGAGGCTGCCTGATTGGAGCAGGGAGGAGCAGCCTCAGCATAAGAGCAGGCCCTGCGGGGTAGAATGGGCATTTGCTGCTGCAGCAACATCACCAGCTTCAGATCCAGTGCTCCCAGGAACACCTGGAGGTTCAGCGTAGGAACAGTGGGGATGGAGGAGGCTCCTAGGGACTCCGTGGGGTCCCAAGCCCTGGGGAGATGACTTTGGGCTTAGGAAAGAGTGAGGCCAACCTTGCAAAAGGGGCTTAGAGTTGTGGACCTACACAGGGGCTAAGCCAGGCCCTGATTAAACTGGCAGGGGTGAGGCCAGAGGCTCAGGTGAGCCCAGCTGAGTGAAGGGCTGCCTCACATTAGATCTCTTGGGCACCAGGCCATCCCAGGAATGGATGGCTATATGTTGGGACCCAGAGGAGGACCCATGCTTTCTAGGGAGGTCAGATGCTGCTACAATGATGCCAGAGTATCTCAACTGGGGGCCAGGGGGCCAGGGCTGAAAGGCAGAAAAGCAATTAAACCCACTGCAAGGGGCAGGCCAGGGCTGTGAAGACCTATCTGGCACCCTGACTGGCCTAGAGGTGGGGCCAGAGCCTAAGAAAGATGAAGGTCCCTTCAATGGGGACATCACTGTCAAAAGGAGGCCAGGCTCAAATGGACAGAAGGCTGTGATAAAGGAGGCTGAAGCACAGCATCTGGATGGGAGGCATCTGAAAAGGGGTCAGCTAGAGATGGAACCAGTGAAAGGAAATTAGGAGATGGAGGCTATGACAGAGTGCCCAGGAGCAGGCAGCTCAATAGGAAAACCAGGAAACCCCAGAGGGGTCAAGAAAGACCAGTGCAGGTAGGCCTGCATTGGGCTTGGGGAATGACCTGAAATTACACCCTGCTGGGGAGGATAGTGTGGTGGGGCTGCTTGTGGTGGGGCAGTTCTCAGAAAATGCCACACCAGTGCCTCTGTAGTGAAGGGAAAGTTTGGGGCACTAGAAAGCCCCTATGGAGGGGAAAAGCTAGGGGAGAACACCCTGAGTAAAAAGCAATAGGCTTGGGGCAACAACAGGGAGGCCAGAAGGGCCTGAGACCCAAAGCCTGAACGAGTGAGGCGTAGTGGGAGACCTGAAGGAGAGTGAAGTCCAGGTATGTTGACAGATGCTCAAGGTCTCAGTGAGCCATAGGCTGAAAGTGAGGTCCAGGCACATCAACAGACACCTGAGAGCTAAGGGGCATAAAGCCCTGCAGCCCCAGTGAAGGCGCAGAGTAGTGACCCCAGAGAGGGGTAGAGTGAGAAGGGCTAGGAGCCTAATGAGAGGCAGGAAGCCCAGTGAGGGGGCATGAGTTGAGGCCTCAGTGAACGAACATGAAGCCAGGTAAGTCTCTGGATGCTTGAGGCAGATTTTGGTCCAGAGGCCAAGTGCGGCCCAGCAATGAGACTGGGGAGTCATGGTGGTAGTGATTGTGGATGACATCTGCAAGGCATGGGGCACAGTAAAGGGAAGGCTGGAGCCATGTATTACGCCCTTGGCATTGGGGCATTAAATGGGCAGCCCCCCACATTTTTATACACAGTATTAATATATCAAAGCGTGGCAGGCGAATCACAGCAGACTGCTTTAGACAGGTAGGAGAGCAGATACTGTGATGGCCCTGTCAGTCCCCTTAACAACAATAATAATAAAATAAAAAAAGATACACGCTCTTCCTATAGGACAGACAGAACCTTAAGGCACCAGGAATCTACCGTGGACAAGTCCCACGTGAGGATCTCTCGGGGTGGTTGCACCCATGTCCTATGGAACAGCTGATATATCATGGTATCAGACATGGCACCTGTCTTACTTCTGGTAGAAACTACAGGCAAATCCAAGAAGTTTTACACAGGCCTGTGTGCTCGAGCCATGCTGTAGCTACAGATCAAGGCATAACCTATTTGTTTCCATATACTCATCTCTTAATTGAAAACATCTGTTTCCAATGCCCTCCCTTTCCCCTCCACCTCTGGCCGCCTGGAAATCCCCAGGTCAAGACTCAGCTTTACTTTACAAGTGTGGGTTGTTTTTATTGATACTATGGAGACTACAACAGGTCCTACGAAAACCGCTCGCTCTTCAAATCAGGTCACCAGCTAGTGATCCATCTCCCCCTGCCTGGTGGTTTTTGAGGGTTGCTGGTCTTCAGCTTCAGATAAATTTGTCTCCTAGCTGCTGTCGCACATCCTCCCTGCCCTGGAGAAGATGAATCCTTCTTAACTGTGTTTGGAGAAAAGTCACAAGCTTAAAGAAAGAAAACCAAGGCAGTTGTTAGTTGCTCCCTTAGTGAGTCAACCTCACTCTTCAGGTTACAGATCCCTCACACCTCTACTGTTGAGCATGGGCCAGGGCTGGGTATGAGTATCCTTCCTTCTGTTGCAAACCCAGCTGCTGGATGTGTCAAGGCAAATGGATAGATGAGAAAAAAAATAGTTGCAAAAATGAAAGTAATGTGCGTTCACCCACAGGGTTGCATTCTTCTTCCCTCTTGTGTAATCCTAGAACTCTCCCAATCCTCTGCAGCAAGCTGTGTTAGGACTTTGGATCTTGACTCGTAGCTCCTGCAGGATAGAGCTGCGATGAAACCTTCTTGCCACATGGATCCTCTGGTGAGGAATTCTGGTAATGGAGCCATCTCTGGGGTCTAGCACACATCCACGGTGGTGACCTTTACCAGCCCCAGTTCTTCAGATTCCAGCATGCATGGCAGGCTGACGCCAACCCCCTCCATAAAGGTGCAAAGGAGCATGGCCACCTGGCCTCAGGTCCCTTTGCTGCTCCCTGCTCATCACCACGATTCCCAATGACAGTAACGTTATGTCGTGGCCTACACAAGTTTTGTCCATCTCTCTTGGTCCATTCAGCTGGTCACTTCCTAGTCTCATCAGCTCCAGCCATTTGGAACAGCTGCCTGCCTATCTTTACCACCACAGTGCACCTCTCTGTCACTTTTTTGTACCTGAAGGAAATGAATCTAGATGGAAGCCCAAATTGAGATGGAAGCTCCTTTGAGTAATCCCACCCTTAAATTTCTTCTTTGCTCTGCAAGGAAGAAATGCTTCTCATTATAATAGCAGTCAAATAATCTAATTTATTACAATAGCAAAGAAGATCAGATGCTACACTGACCTACAGTGGCAGTTTGAGCACTGCTGAAGCTTGCTGTGTAGCCTTGGGCAAGTCTCTCCGATATCTGTAAAGAACCAATCACAAACGTGGCCTTAACTGCTTGAGCTCTTCAGTGCACAGTCTCAAATCCACATCCAATGCATCTCAAGCCAGTCCTTTTACCAAACCATCCTTCCTCTGACTCTGTTGTGGGATAGATACAAGAAGCATTTTGTCATTCAAAAGAAGATGAAGGCATTTCCCTTCCAGGCAAGGCAGAGCAGAACAGGACAAAGGAAAACCCAGTATCATTTCCAGTAAATCAGGGATTAAGTGAGAAAGATTAATTTTCCTCCATTAAAGCCAGATAGCTTAGCCTTAGAACTGGTCCATCTCTGTGCACTGCAACTCTGTGAGCACTGGTTTCTTGCAAGCAGCGAAAGAACATGTATTGCGAAGCTGTTAGTCATAGGCTGATGAGAGCAGGCAGGAATTCACACTCATTCCCAAATGGAGAAGGACGAGGGCAGGTGGGGACTATCCGTGTTAAGAAGCCAGTGACACGGTTCCCAGAACCGGCTGATGTGCCACCTCACCGAGATGGATTGTGCTATCTTCCCTTCTGCCTCAGCCTGTTGAGTCCTCTTTCCAATGGCTCAGCCTAAATCCTATGCCCTGTGTGGACTCATAGCAATGACTAAACTTGCCCAAGGTAGCGGTGGGAAATCCTGGCTCCTTGGGTGAAAGGCAGAGGGTTACTGCAAAGTCATGTATGATCATCTTATGTTATTGGGGTCCCCCATTCTCCAAGGTCACCCCAAGCCCTAGGAGAGCACTGGCGCTTCAGACGGAGGGCCAGTCAAACGATACACTACTTCTCCCTGCATATGAAGACCACTACCCTAAACTGCACAAGAGCTGAGTGAAACAAGTCTTTCACTAGACTCTAGGAAGATCATGATATGGAAGAGGCCGTCGACAGGAAGAAAATTAAACTACAAAACCATGAGTAATGCAGACTGACCACAGAGCCAGCAAGGCTTCGGGTTGTTCCAAACACAACCCCATTCACATGAAGTGTTTATGAAAGCTCACTTGGAGGGAAGCAGGAAACTGGGAATGGAAGCGCGGGGCCCACAAATGTGTTTGGTTGTGGCTTCCTCTGTTTTTCTTCAACGAAAATAATAGCATTTTAAGGAGACATTTAGTGAAAGCTCTAAGTGGAGCCAGCTGCAGTGTCCAGACAGACACCTGATGCCGTGAGCTCCTGTACGAGTCCTGAGGACAAAACCCTCTCCCTGCAGCCGGTGTGTGAAGTCCAAGAACTGGAAGTGCTAGTATTCATCAGCTGTTCCACTGAACATGGTGTCCATCCTGCTTTGCACTGTTCAGTCTAGGTGATGCTGACTGCTACAGCCTGCAGCTATGTGCTTCTGCTCTAGCTTTCCCACGGGGGGTACCATGCTCTCTCCAGAGATGCGCGCTTCCATAAGATGCCTGGAGACAAAGAACTAAGCCGGAACAGGTGACCACTGATCCCTACATTTTGCTCTGAGGATCAGACAAGTAAGTGAGGCCAGTCTGTGAACCTAGAGCAGGGCTGTCCTGATCCTGGGTGGCAGGGGGCCCCAGACCCCCAGGCCCCACACTCCAGGGACAGCCCTGCTGGCATCCGCCTTGCAATGCATGTGGCCCACTCCCTGCCCCCAGTGTGTGCAGCCTGGCTCCTCTCCCCACAGCCATATACAGACCATGGGCAGCAGAGACCTCTCCCTGGTCCCCTCCCATCATGCTATCTTGTCCCTGCAGGAAGAGAGACAGGGGAGTCCAGCGCTCCCAGCCACCATAGCAGGAGGCACAACGGGAGAAGTGATGGCCAGGCAGGAGCCCATGGGCTGCATGTTAACCCCTTGCAGGCAGCAAGCTAACCCCTCATGGCCACATGGCCCCTGGGCCACCAGTTGCAGAGAGAGAAATAAAAGAAATAAAACATGCAATTTCAGCCCAAACAGGTCTAACTGCCTGTGTAGGTTAATGTACAATGTGTTGGTCTGCCTCAGACAAGGGTTCAACTTGCTGAAGACACCCAGGAGTATCAGCTGGTGTAACTGAAGTGCTTTAGGAGCCTAAGACTTATTGATTACCAGCGGGAATTAAGCTGCTAAATTAGGAACAGGGGACACAAAACTGGAGGGGACCTTTTGGGTCATCAGAGCCACTCTGTTGTCACTGCAGGCAAATGAGTCGTGTAATCCCATTAAGAGTTTTGCAACTGCTGTGCCATCCAGCAAATGTACAAGATAGGTGCTGTGGAGGCAATGCACCACAGCTCCACATAGGTGCTGAGAAAGGAGTGTCTACTGAGGAAACAAACTGCTTGGAGAAAGGACTCCTGGAACAGGGGTCTGTCCAGCAGAGGCCCAATTTTCCAAGTGCTTAGTGCCCCATTTCCATGTGTTTGGTGCCCATCGGCTGCATGGTTGCATTCCAGCACTCATCTGGGTTCAGTATTTCCCAAGTGCTCAGCACCCAACAGGCATACAGCAGGCTGAGCTGGTGTGGGAATCTGGCTCCAGCTCTGGAGCAAATCTACCCTAGATGTCTGCTGAAGGGCATCAGCTCAGGACTGCTCACAGGGCAGTATGGCTGATCACTACAGCATGTGGGGTGTGAGATGCAGCCAGCAAATTACTCTGGAGCAGTATCGGGTAAAGAGCAATTTATTGCAGGAGAGAGTCTTGAATAAAAGGAGGCATCTGGATCATTTAGCAGCTAGGCTGGGCAGTGGGAAGAGGAGCTGGTGGTTTGACAGTGGCTGTTCAGTGAAGCGAAGTGTCTCTTTAACCTCCAACCAGGACAAGCTAAAGTTTTCTCTGGGTAATACCCTAACTCAGGGGTGGGCAAAATGCAGCCCGGGGGTCAGATGCGACCCGCCAGGCCATTCTATCCCACCCGTGGGGCTCCTAAAAAATTTAGAAAATTAATATCTATCTGCCCCCGGCTGCCTGTCATGAGGCCCTCGATGGCTTGCCAAAACTCAAGTAAGCGGCCCTCCGCCTGAAATAATTGCCTGCCCCTGCAGCTGGCATGTCCTATGGAGTAGGGCCCAAAGCAACAGCACAGAGCAGCTGAATATGGGCAGCACCGTGCAAAGAACAAGACAGGAGCTGAACAGCAGAGCCCATGGAAACTGTGCTGGGCAGGGGCAGTGGCCCTGGGAACCGAAGGGCAGCAGAGAACGTAGGACTGGGCCCGCGGTGTGGTCACAGGGACTTCAGCAGGGCAGCAGTGGTGGTGCTGAGCCTAGGCATTCCCACTGGGAGTGTGTGCTGGGCTGCATTATGGGGATGTTACTGGACCCCGCCTTGAATACAACCCAGCACGCATACCACGGAGAGCCTGCATATCCCCCCACTCCGGCTAACCACTACAACCCAGCAGACATCCTATTGCAAAGACAAAATTGTGAGAATGCAGACATCCGCCGCACGCTCCACCCTTTGCCTAGACCTGACTTAACGCTAGGCACTGCCAGGAAAATTCCCTCCCCCATACCACTGGAGGCAGGGGGCAGGGAGGGTCAATCTCACTCACTTCAGTCCCAGACCAGATCTTCCTGCAGCAACGCAGGGCATAAGGATGGGAATGTTCAATGTTTTGTCCCTGAAGAGTAAGAAAGGAGCCCTCTGTGGGGGTGGCACTGGAGCCATGAGGACAGCACTATGGAAGCAGGAGACGGATGAGCCTCAGGGGACACCGAGTCCCTGGGCAGGGCTGCGAGGCCCTTGTTTGTGGACAGCAGCACACAGAACATTCAGACCCCGCGTGTCACGGGACCCGTGCCAAGGGCATCCAGCGCTCCGTGGCCAACGCTCTGGGTTAGAGCGCCCTTTGTGGAAGCAAAACCAAGCTCTCCCCCATTGCCCTCCCCTGCCAGCAGCCACTCAAGGGTTAATCAGCAGCACATGTCAGTCTCAACCATGAAATGACGAGGAGTCGCTGGGGTTTCTCAGCTCCCGGCAGTTAGATTGCAGGTCTGGGTAACCACCACCCCGCGGTCAGCCTCACGCTTCACCTCGGTGACGTGGGGACGGATACGGGCTTTGCTGACAGAGAGTCTGCAGGACCCTGCAGGACATACCAGTGGTTAATCCCGGCTGGAAGCATCCCAGCCTCTTCCCCGAGGGTTGCAGATGCAGCTGCTTCTAATCAGATGCCACTTCCATGGCACTGTCTGGGCCAAGGGTACGCGTCCTGGGGCGACTGTGCACCTGGCGGGGAATGTGTAATGGGCTGATTACAGTAATAGCGGCGGTGATTTCTGCGCGAACACTGCAGGAAGCTGTGGGGTTGGCTGTAAAGTGACCAGAGCACAGGGGGTTTCCAGCTAGGTCACTAGGCATAACGATGACCGACTGACCCTCCCTGCCATGTGTTCCAGTCATCAGGGTTCAGACTAGCCCCCGACTCTGGTGGATGCCCTCCCTTGTACCCTAATCCATGATCAATGTGACCTAAAGCAAAAAGTTCTTTCTTGACTCCAGACTTAGCAATTGGTGTGACCCCGAGTGGAAGAGCAACACCCCTAGCCAAAAACCTCCGGGCTTTCCAAGTCACAGCAGGAGCAATGAACCCATCAACACCCCCAGCTGTATCTGTGATTAGTGTTCCTGTGCTTCAGAAAAAAGGCAGAAAAACCCAGAAGCCAAGAGCATTCATGGAAGTGGAGGAAAGTCTTCCTGGCAACCAGGGAGGGTTTTTGCTGGTCACCAGCAACACAGAAGTCCTTGACTTCAGAAAAGCTGACTTTGACAAGCTCAAGAGGCTTGTTGGTCAGGCCCTCAGGGACCGTGACCCCAGGGAGATGGGAGTTCAAGAAGAGTGGTTGCTTCTCAAGGAAGCGATCCTCAGTGCACAAGCTAAATCTATTCCAA